>NW_028252910.1:0-62685 GCF_964263255.1 Lissotriton vulgaris
TCTTCCCTTGCCGTGGCAGCAGATGGCCACCAGACAGCACAGGTGTACCACAGGCCTGGTACCATGTGTGCCCTTCAATGCCCGGGGTCAGTTTTTTGTGTGGCTCGGTGTGCCCTAGTTTCGGCGCTAGCAGGGCTCTCTTGTTTTATCTTTGTTTTTTCTTTTTCTTTTAGTATCCTGTATACAGGGTGCAATGTGGTGGCAAGTGGTTTGCCATAGAAGTTGTCCTGAGGGACTGTAGCACTTCTCGTGCTTAGGCTTCTCCTAGTCTGTAAGGTGTGGCAATCCTAGAAAGGTTGTCCTTGTAATGCCCAGCGGCCTAGGATGAGCTCCATCCCGGCCGGCTACGGCTTCGCAAGTGACCACCAGGTAGCACTATGGACGCGCACCACACCAGAAAAAGTGGACGAGAGGAAATAGGCTGGCAGCATGCCAAACTCGCAAGCGGGTAGGAACAGCCCGTACAGTTTTTTTCTTACTTTTATAGAATGCCTTCTGCTTTTATATTTATACTTTACGGGCGGCAGCTCTTGGATGCTAACTGTTCTGGTGAAAGACAAAAAGGGCTGTTCTATGATCACAGAGACTTCTGTAATCTTCTTAGTGCTGTGGGCTGTGTCGCTCAAGCAAGCAGTGTACTGATAGGTGCAGAGAATGTGTTGCTTACACTGGTTGTAGCTGCGGACAGTCCTCATCATCAGGCAGCGAGCGCACCTTTCGCTGTCTATTTCACTGCCCTTGTCCCGGTGACGGTGATGCCTGTAGGCACTGTGCATGGGGTTTATTCAGCTTCTGCGCAGGTCTCTGCAGTCGTTGCCCATGGAGCCGTTGCTTTTTTTTTATTCATGCACTTTCCGCCCTCAGGCTCCTCACGCTGGTGGCAGTGCTTTGACAGTCACCTCTCTGGCTAGCTAGGCTTGCCGCTTCCCCTCGCAAGTTCAAACAATCTGCAATCTGGGATTGCAGTTATATTGTTTCTGTACATGGCCAGGCTGTATTGCAATGTTAATGTGGCAGACCAGCTTACACCTTCTTGCCAAGTTAGACCTGGGCGTCACTGGCAGGGCACATACTTGTGCTGGTGTGGTTTGCAGTGGGGTTCACTGAACTGCAATTTTTAGGTGCCGCGGCAGCTCCACTAATGCTATGGGCATGTTGTCCCTCCTAGGCGCTATGAGAACACATGTACAAAGGTTAGCACTTGGGCCAGCCTTGCACCTCACACCCACTGGAATGCCACATTCAGCCGCAAACTCACGTAAACGGGCATCTCTCGCCAGAGACCTGGCATATCTTGCTGTGCACTTCCTTCATCGAAGTCTCGGTCGTAGCACTGCATTCAACTTCAGTTGCTGTCATGCTTGGAGATGGAGAGGGGGAGCCTTAGACTTCCGCTTCTCTTCCGCCAATGAGACAGCAGAGCCGTCATCGCCACACACGCAGGGTCAGACCTGCTCATCACCAATGTGAAGTTGTGGATTCTTGGCCCACATACTTTGCAAATCAGTGTGACACACACAGAGACATGATTGTGCTTCTCAGAACTGGCCACGAGTACGTGCACTTGGGCTCTTTTATTGGCCGAGTCACCTGACTCGTGATGCCTGTTTTGGATGGGCGTGGGTTGGGTGTATGGACCAGCCCTCGAATGAGAGGCTGGCAAAACACTAGACTGTGTCCAGCAGGACACATCAAGCAGTAGCCCATTCAAGCACAGGTTGCCTAAATACAATGACAGCCACAAACTTCTCAATTCTGGAGAGAAAACCTATGGGACCACATCATGCAGATCCCAACTCCCTGTCCTGCTATTTATTTATAACAATGGTGGTTTGTGTGGATGCGATGGGGTAGTGTGAATTCACACAGTGAAGAGCAGGTTTCAGTAAGTGTTTAATTGCAGTTTTGTTCCTTCTATGAACAGTTTCCTCTGGAAGAGCATAGAGAACTCCTGGACTAATGTGTTGATGTGGTGTTCAGGTAGTGTTTATCGAAAGATAACAAGCAGGACCAAATTGAGACAGTAAACGTCACAAATGAACAGCAAACAACAAGGAAGGAAGGTTCTTGAATGAGGCACATAAATATATATTGTCAATGCACATTAATGCAGAATTAGTTACAGTATTTCTCAGTATATGTTGGTGCTTGATATTTTGGTCACAACAGTGACATTCCTAAAAGTGGAAGAAGTGGAAGAAGAGTTGAAGAATTCTGAAGTATGATGAATGGAGCTGATTGTGGTAGTTCACAAGTGGAAATAATAGTTCTATTACATATGTGAATATTAACCTACCAGTCACATTAAACCTTTCTGTGATGAAGTTTAGTGAGCTAATTTGTCAATATGTTTCACCTCTTTTTCTTGTCAGTGTTCATTGACATGAATGCCCAATCCGTAATGACCCAACGTTCATAGTCTAATACCTAAAAATAAATATTACTCACAAGCTAGTTCATGTTGAATATCCCTAGATGACAATCCAATCAATTTGAATTCCTTTGACTGACCCTCTTAATTCATGAATTTTCTCACTTCTATTTTCACCAGTAAATGCCAGTCAATGTCTTTGACTCTAACATGACGTGAAAGAATTGAACCTATGAGGCCCTCAAGATATGTGCCTAAGTTATCAATTAATTTACAGACTGTAAACACACCTGCTTTAACAGCTCCCTCACATGTGCTGGCACTTGCTTCTGCAATTACAAGGGGCACCTTCAACCATGCTTTTCAACGAGGTTGCTTTAAAAAAATGCTTTTTCAGGGTCCAAGGATTCTTTATACCCTGTGCTGAAGCAAACCAGAGTGGTGATTTAGCCATTGATAGTAACATCAAGGAAGGAAAACAGGGGAACCCTACTCACTATGGAACCAGGGTAATTGTTATATAAGGAAAAACAATGGTTCCTGTGGATTGATAAGATACCTTTGTAATAAAGGAGGCAAAATTGCAATATTTTAAAGGGTACCTCAATGACAGAGGGCGAAAGAAACACTAACACAGTAGAATTCATGTTACATTTTTAAGAATCTTTGGACCAAAAGCAATATAAAAATAATTTGAAAATCAAAAAAGCAATAGTGCATTGTGTCCCAAGTGAGAACGGGAACCCAAAGTTAAGTGACAGTGTGAATTTCTATATAAAAGTTTTCCACAATTTCTTACGTCGACCATTAACAAGAATAATCTCTATGTAGACAGCAGCAATATGCAATGACATGTGCTGTGTAATGGTTCGCTTCTTCTGTGTCAACAGCATTTCGACCCTATAGTCAGTGTAGGGTCTCTTCAGGAGTAACGATGAAGGAACATCTGAGGATATAACTGGCCAGTCTCACATGAGAACCCGTCCAGGTACTCAATATGAGGAAAAACTGCCAGTAAAATGAATGGAATGCGCCCAGATGGGCTCAGGGTATACTTCGTTACAGCCGTAGTGGGGGAAATCCCTTTGGTAAATGTTAACCAGTGACAATGCACTATAACCAGAATGTAGATAAATATCCTCTGGACGGGTCAGCCGTGTGAGGTACTGTACCTCACAAGGCTGACGAAAGCAGCCTTGCTACTCGAAAAGGCGGAATGCTGTCCCACAGGATATTTATCTACATTCTGGTTACAGTGCATTGCCACTGGTTAACATTTACCACACAGTGAAACATCATCTCACTAGCATAAACCATGATGTGCAGAACAACCTCCTAAACAGAAACCACATTTAGAGGTATCAAACAGGGTGCGAAAAACATACTAAATGCATTACATTTCCTAGCACATGAATTACATTAGGGTCTGACGCACTATCAATGCAACAATCCCCTCTGGTCAACTGGCCATCTCAAAAAGGGGCTCAATGGCCCTATGTCCGAAGAGTCAGGGCTGCTACCTAGGCAGCAATAGTCAAGGGTGTGCCACTGTGCAAACCTAAAAGTTGCAGCTGCCCACTACTTGCTGGGCAGCTGAGAACCATAGCATGAGGGCCTAAACAATGCAGCTGGCACTAATTTCTGTGCAGATGGGGAAGGCCTGGCACCTCTGTGCCACTTCTGACCCCCTCAGGGGTTCTCGCAATAACGTGTGCCCCTCTTGGAGCCACCTGGGCTCTAGAAATATATATGCCCATTGTTGGAGCCACTCGGGGCTCGGAACACCACAATGCCCAACATGGGAGCCACACGGGGCTCTGGGCAACTCATGGCACACTGTGGAGCGGCCCGCTGCAAGACGGGATCACCCATGCTCTGTGCCTTCCAACCGGCACCAACACTCAGACTCACTGCGGAGCGCCACTCACAGGCTGTTGTGATGTGCTGCTCTGTTCTCCTATCCACCTGCTCCCGCTCCCGGGGGTCGGGTCTCTTCACAGGCGGCAGGCGGGGCTCTCACACTCACGAGAGCCGCTCTGGGGGAACCAGCGGCATTTCTTTTGCGGCACGAACCTTCCCCTTGCTCCTGGAAGCCCGCGCTGCAGCCTCCCATTCTTCACCCGGGCCCCCCTCTTGGGAGCCTCGGAACTTACTACCGGCACTCGAGGAGGCGGGATAGGCTCCCATCCTCCTCTCACACACACTGCCCAGCTTCCCCTCGGCATCCGGCCGCACTTCCGCTTCCGTCCAGCGGCCCCGCCCACAACCATGCAGGCGCGGACACGGCCACACTTCGGCTCGGCAATGAGGGGTAGGCTTCTTCCAGCATTAAAACAGAGCGGGGTGGGAACCTGCGAGCTCTAATAACGGAAAAGTAGAGGGGTGGGCACCAGTGCAAATAACATATAAGTAGCAGCCATAAGCAGGATGGGCACCTGCTCTAATTACCAAAATAAGTGGGGTGGGCACCCCCAAGGCTCGCATCACGGCGGGAATCCCTAAGCTGGGGATTCCCCCTCTCTCCCCTCCAGCAGCGCCGCGCTGCAAATCCTGCTTGCTCCTCCTCTGGGGAAAGTGCTCCCCAGACGCTGAAAGGCTCCATCAAGCCTTGGCAAAGGAAAAGTAAAAGTAAAAGGTCCAAGAAGTCCTGGGCATCAGGGAGGCAATGTAGGGCCCAGGGGCCAGCTCACAGGGCACTCCAGCAAGGAGACAGTCCCCATGGTGGTCCCTCCTGGGCCCCTCCTGCAGTAAGCCCCCCTCTCTCAGGATCCAAAAGAGAACATTTTACATGGGGTCACAGCTCCTGCTTTTACACAGCATTTTCGTTTGTCTACAACTGTAGGGCAAGGGGAGAACTAGATGCAACTGGTTCAGGAGCACTTTGTTTTGCTCAGCTCCCCTCTGCACAGGACAGGCCAGGGACATCAGACACACCACAGGAGATGGAGCCAACATTGTGAAGCGAAGGCACAGCCCTATTCAGGTACCAGATCTAACTCATCCCTCCCATCTACATGCAGATTTCCCTATTCACCAGTGGGCAGACCCATCCTGGCTCCTGGAGCCAACCACACCAGCCAGCCCCTGTCAATCACAAGCCAGACATGCAATTCACATCAGGCAAGCAGACACACTGCACACAGAAATGGCAACTTCTAAAAATGGCACTTCTCCACTAGTCACAATAAATCTGCGCACACCATCGCGCAGCATTTATTCTCACAAGTTCGCACATACCAAACTCGCACCTGCACTCCTCTCTAATCAAGAATTACCATGAACACACATATCCCCCATGCATTTCTATGGGTGGGCAGGCCAATCTCATCATAGGTACTCAGAGAGCGCACGCACTTTACACTGGGCCACAGTGCTAAAGTGCACAGAGGCCACACACTACTAGTATCAGGTCACATTTGAAGGAAAAAAGTTCAGGGGTGAACCTGCCAAAAGGGCCAAGTTCAACAGTAATATTTTGGGAAGTTGTCCCCCAAGGATGTCCTTGGGGACCTACTACCCTTCTTGTTACCTCCAGTAAGTCCCACACAGTGGAATTGCTAAGACGACTTTGGAGGACATGACCCCCTTTCTCTACCACTCTGCAAACATGCCCCGTGGCAGTCTACGGGATGGGGATGAAGTCCAATTTAGTCCCACCTGGTACCTTCTGTAAGTCCTACTCAGCGGAATTCCTGAGCGTTGGTTGGACGTCCAGCACCCTTTCTCCACCACTCTGCAAACGTGACTACTAGTTAAACAAGCATTTCTCTGCACCTCTGCCTTAGAGGTAGTTTTAATACCCCTGCCCTATTATGTACTAGGACCTTACAGAGGAGGTCATGCTAATCACAGGGGTACCCCAATGCATAGTGTTCCCTAGTGTATGTAGGTGTTTTCACTGTATTTAAAGTCAACACATAGTGTTCCCTAGTGTATGTAGGTGTTTTGACTGTATTCCAAGTGTCTTTTGGCATAGCACTGGCTCTAGGCCCGGTTAGTCAGAGTCAGTTACCACCAGTACCCGTCTGAAAAAATTGTGGGCACAGGATGATTTTGCAACAAGGCCTCTTTCTCCTCTGTTGGTTCTTTCTGCACATGTCTTGCTTCTTCCTGACTTTTCTTCATCTTTGTGGACTTCTGTTGCTTCTTTCTGCATTTCTTTTGCTTCTTTCTGTGTGTTTTTTTTTCTTTCTTCACATGACCTACCTCTGTAGGCATAGTTAGAAACTAGCATTAAAAAAACCTTTAAAGTTCACTTAAAAAGCCATAGGTTTCAGGCATGACATAGTTAGAAATTAGCATTACAAAAACCTTTGAATTTCACTGAAAAAAGCATAGGTTTCAGGCACGTTATAGTTAGAAATTAGCATTTAAAAAACCTTAGATATTCACTGAAAAAACATAGGTCTTAGGGAAAGTTATAGTTAGTTGGACATTTCACTTGTGCAAAACCAGAGAAATGCTGTGTTATAGTTAGTTAATCTAACTATAACTCGCGCCCCGCAATGCACTGCTGATGGCTTCTCATATTATATCACTCATGACTTGGTCAGTGACATCACTGATGACATCATCCATGTGATAATTTAATGCATCTTCTCACACCCTAATACAACCGTTGACACACCCACTCTAGATTACAGACTGTCATTCTCAAAACCATAGACACTCCAACACCAATAACTACATACCCACTCACTGATTCTTAGGTTTACACACACATCCACTCACTCGTACAGTCATTCATACTTATGGTCACTCAGTACAGGACTATCAAATGTACTCTCACACCTATATAGACACTCACACACCACCACTTATCCATAGAGGTACTCACACACCTAGTCAGTCATGCAAATAATTAATAAAACTGCCATTTACTCACCTATACAGTTATACACACACCAGCTCACTTACTCATACAAATACTAGCACATTCGTATGCTCCTATACAATCACTTATACAAGCACACAATCCATACAGCTACTCTCACAATCACACAATCTCACTTATAGCCATTTACATACTCTAACACACATGTATACAGCCTTTCACATATGTAGTTACTCACACATGTACCACTGAGATATACATTCACTTACTAATACACCCATACATACACTCACTCACCCACCCATAAAGTCCATCACAGATGCACTCTTAAAACCATGCACCCAGTGAATCACCCATTCACACATCTATGCACAGAGTCACACACACCCCACCCACACAAACATTCAGGCACACCAACAGGCAGACGGATACAGACATTCACATAGTTTAGTCACTAACCGATGCTTTCATTAAGACACGTTTAATCACTCACTTATAGAGTCAGTCACGCACCTCCTAATTCATCCATTCAGACACTTATACACCCACTCATTCTTCAATACGCCTTTCCCTATATATATTAAACATATTTAAACTTTACAGAAACACAGTCACAGGATAATGTCATCAGTGATGTCATCAGTGATGTCATTTGAGATGTCATCAGTGATGTCACTGACCATGTCATGAGTGATGTAATATGTGACGTCATCAGCAGTGCATTGCGGGGGCACGAGTTATAGTTAGCTGAACTAACTATAACGGGGGAATTTCTCTGGTTTTGTACGAGTGAAATGTCCAACTAGCTAGCTAAACCTATGGTTTTTTCAGTGTATATATATATATATATATATATATATATATACTAAAGATGAGGAATCTATCACAGGAAGAAAGGCCATTAAATTTCAACAGGACAGAAATTATTATATGCAAGGCAGAATTTGCACCTTCTCAAAAAAGTTTGACAATATTCGAAGGCAACAATTATCAGCAACTGCAGAAATTGAAACAAAAGCACCTATTGACCCAAGCACCTGTGAATTGAGTTCAGAAGTCGAATCTGAAGCAGAATCGGTTGGCATTACAGCACAGAAGCGCAAACCATCGACAGTAGTTCAGGAACTCATTTTTTTACGCTTAGAAAGACTAATGAACCTATGCCCACGGCTACAGCATCAAGAAACCAGCAAGGCACAACAAAGGGAAGAAGGCGAAAAGACAGACGCTGGGGAATCAAAACTCAACAAACAAACATATAACCCTACAGAAGAAACAAACGCATATGAATGACAGTAAGGACATTGAGAACACAGTAATTAATCTTACCACAATGGAATTATCAGAAATAGAACAAAAAACACTTGCTTCAGGATTATCTTTCTGTGAAAAAACAAACTTTGAATACTCGCAAGCACGCATAGATCTTTTCCATCTTGTCAGGAAACTCAAACTGAAAAAACATTTCTTTTAAGCGAATAGGAAAGACATATGTGGGACTATGACCAATATGGGGTTGACTGCATCTGATATGACTCTGATACAGGATCTCATGCAAATGGAATATGAGGACCAAGAAATATGTGAGGGAGGAGTCACAGACATGGGGCAGAACATCGGGACCAATAGGCGCAAACCCTTCAAACCTAAGTCATCCTTCACACCAATGATGCCTAATGATGGCTTAGACATTTTTGCTGAAAATGTTATTAAAGACTTGAAAAATCTTGCATTCACATGTAACAAAGAATTCACTATGACACATCAGGCCAACTGAACCATTTACAACAATGTCATGAACAAAATCAAAGAGCGCCAGGATATTGTCATTAGATGGTCAGATAAGGGAGAAATGTGGTTCTCTGGCCTTTGGAGAACTACAATGCTGAGGCCTTGAAACAACTTAGAGACAGGGAGTGCTACAGCCACGTAGCCCCGACCAGCACAGTAAGCATAAAGGAGAAATACCACAAGGCGCTCTATCAATGAAGGAGCACTGGTCTAATCTCCAAACCTGAATTTGAATATCTGAAAACCGACTACCCCGTGAGCCCACAACTATATCTAATTCCGAAAATCCACAAGGACGCCACAAATCCACCAGGGAGGCTGATAATTGCAGCTATCGGAGGATTATTTGAAAACACCTCTCGTTTTGTTGACTATTTATTGCAACCTCCTTGCATATGTTGTTAATTGGCATGATAATTGTGTACTAATGACACTAGATGTCAATACTCTGTATACAAGTATTAGACATAGGGATGGGCTGAATGCCCTAGAACATTACTTAGGCAAAAGACCGATTGACCAACATGGACACTCGGAGATGCTACTTCAAATGGCAGAGTGGTGCCTCGAAAACAATGTCTTTATCTTCGACAAATTGTTTTATAAACAACTGCAGGGCACAGCCATGGGTACTTGCTTTGCCCCCAGCTATGCTAATTTTACACATGGGCTGGAGGGAAGAGCAAGTACTCAGGAAGACACAAAAAAGTGCAATGATTGAAAATGTAGCACTGTATGTCCGTTTCATAGATGATATTTTTGTGTTATGGCATGGAACAATTGAAAGTGCAGAAATGTTTTCCGAAAAACTTAATAATAATAATTTATCCTTTACGAGTCACACCAGTAAGACCAGTATACAGTTTTTGGATATAGAATTGTACATGGAAAACAAGCACTTGCAGTCAAGAACCTATAGAATGATCACAGCAGGAGATGCAATACTGCATGCTAACAGTTTTCACCACAACAGTGTCAAGGAGGGTATACCCTATGCTGAATGCCTCAGGATGAGGCGTAACTGCAGCACAGAGGAGGGCCTGAAAAAATCTACAAATTAGCTTTTTGACAGACTAGGAAGGAGGGGATAAAAGCCAGAAATTCTAACCAAAGCCAAGAGCAGGAGTGAGAAAGTCACAAGAAAAGACTTACTATTTAACCACGAGAATAAAAGTAAGAAGAAGACAGAAGCAACAGAAACCCTAAGATTGATTACGGGTTTTAATGCACACCACACCACCTTCAGGAATATACTCTTCAGACACTGGAACTCCGTACGGAGTGATCCAGTATTAGGCCCTACGGGCCCAAAAGCCCCTTTGATCAGTTTCAAACAGGCAAAAACCATGCACCAGCAGTCGAGGTAAATTATTCTCCTCAACTCCAAAATCCCACAAGGGATGAATGCCGACGAAGCTCTCAATGTCCACCTGTAAATATGTTTGCTGATCAGCTCCGTATCGTCCTAATCGGGCCTTCTGAGTGTAAAAGTTCTCTCTATTATTGTGTAAAATGTATGATTTATTCTCCTTTAGTTCCCCCTTGGCAACACCATTTTTTTCTATATGGTATTTAGATCACAGAGTGTCCTTGGCATTTGTACATAATTTTATCTTCATTTATACAGGGCCACTAGGGCTAAATAGTTTTAGAAACAGCATCATACATGTAACATACACTGAGCCCCCACGGTAGAGCCATGATGGTTTATCCCCTCATTGCTATATTGTTCTATTTTGGAAAGCTTATGTCCTTTAGTAATTTTGCATTTTGCATTTTTATGATTTACATAAGCACAAGGAGACTGTAGGTGTCTTCCCTTAGGAGAGCTGTCTGCCTATACGTAACAGCAAATGGGTAACAGGCACAGAGATACTCTCCATTTCCTTGGGGCAAGTGTAACTAATTCCAAATACCCTACATGAAGTTAATATGCATTTGGGAACAGTTTTAGGAGTGAATTGAAGTTTCAAATTAGACATATATTATAACTTCTATGTACGTGCCATGTGACCATTTGAGTCTTAATTTAGTTCACATAGTCAGGTGTGCAATTTGGGAAACAGTGTTTGATTACATTTTTTTTTTGCTAAATGTTTGAGTGCCACAAATTAAATCAAAAGCAATGATTTGGTGTATTATTAGATTTTTTCACATTTGTGTAAATATTTATATATGCACTGTGTTATAACTTAAACTGCAATGTCATGGAATCCAGCCATAGATTATCCTCTATGTCTATGGTCGGTTTCGGTTACTACGGCAACCATGGGAGAATGCATTAACTTCTATTTAAAAGGTGAAAATTGGCAGAGCTTTGTATGCAGTGAACAAGGCAGTTGTACCGCTGAAACGCGTCTGACCTTTGTTGAATGGAATAAACGCCATATGTGCAAACAGTTCTCACGGAGTCGGTGCTCGTTTGCTTGACGCTGTCAGGATGGAGAAATATATATATATATATATATATATATATATATATATTACCTACTGGCGGTCGCCAGTAGGTAGTTATAGTTAGGACCTAGTTTCCATAGGAAATCCTCAACATTCTATTTGGAATAACTTTGGCCCTGGTGGATGAGTCTTTGCGAATTTCTCAAAGAAGATGTCTCGGTCCGCTGCGCTCCTTCCCTGAAAGTTTGGGGGGGATTGGTCAAGTGGGGGCTGAGATCTAAGGGGGGTCCCAAAACGTGTTTTCTCCATGTTATTTTCCATAGGACTTTTAGACTCGGCTACAGGTCGAACGGCTGAATGGATTTATAAGAAATTTGGCAAAACTGTAGAGTCTTGTTCGCAGATTACGCTTTTTTTGGAATGGTGTAAATCCGTTCAGTAGTTGTTGAGAAAATTAAAGTTAAAGTCAATTATATATCTATAGGCGCGCACACGTGCGCGCACCCAAGCGGCTGCGCGTGAGCGGAATTTTATTTTGCTGCGTGACGTCTGTTAACGTTCGATTCGAAGGAAATCAGGAAGTTTTGTCCGCCATTTTGTCACTGCGAGTAAATATATTGTTCATTTCAAAGCGTTGAAACATGGAAAGGGGAGAAGGTAGAGATTGTCTTGCTGCGTAGGTTTTCTCGGGGTGTGTAGTAAGGCCCTTAAACGCGAAAAGATATATTTTTTTTCGGGAAAAAAATAACCGGGTGCGCGCACCCGGTCGCGCACACCTATTCACAAGAGTGTGAAAATGGAGATAAATCAGAAGTTTGAGTGCTTAGATATAAGGTGGCTCTGAAAAGAGCCCTTGTGTTAATTGAGTGTTTTCTGCATTTATAAGTAAGTACCGATGCAGAGCCTGATGTTGCAGAGGAAGATTCTGTTTCCCTCATTCGTGAAATGAACACCGTCTCTCCTATAGACGTCTTGCATGTGGTATCGCAAGTTGTTGTGGTAAATAGAACCCATGCTATAATCTCTGAGGAACGCAGAAACAGATTTATTTACATGTCTCCTTGCTTTCTCAAATTGTGCACAATGTTGATTGGACCAATTCCATTTCTGTCTTTGGCATATATTGGAATATACCAAGGCAGATTGAGGAAAAAGTGTCATCAATTGTCGAAAGGTGTCTTTCAGGAGCATTTCCAGACCTACCCCAGTGATTGTGCCTAGATCGTTCCCACCACAGTGCACAATTATAAGGTCTGGTTCTGGGAGATGCTTAAAAGTTTTCACCAATGGAATCAATTGGTGACATTTCAATCCTCTTTTGGCAATCCATGTTATGTGTACATTTGGTAAGCCGAGGTTGCAAATTCGTCTGCTTGCTGCATATTTTTCACTCCAGTGAATATAACTGTGTCCTATTAGCCAGACCTTCATTTTCAAGGGATTTGTAGTCGTCCTCCGATCGGTTCTGGAAGTGGAATGGTAGTTAGAAGTTGAATTTTTAAATAAAGAAAAAGGAAGAGGCTGGGTGTGGTTTAAAAAATAAAAATGATTGGTTGATTGTAACAAGTGGCGATTGAACAGTACGTTCCATGTTAATGTTTATGTTAAACGAAAAGTACTATTGGGTGTGAAAAAAAAAGACATGTAACAGAGTTGTGGATTGGCAGGTGTTTCTGGAGGGAAAACAGTCTTCTTAGTTTGTTGTAGAACGTTAAGACATGAACTTTTGACCTGTGCCTTCAGCAAGGTGCAGAATGAGGTGTAACCATGGAAACAGCCGGAGATGGCAGTTGGTGATGGGTTCACTCTTTGGTGCCTCTGCATCTGAGTCTGTTCTCTGGTGGCAGGCGGAGAACTGTTTGTTATTGTGGAGATGAAAGGGTGATAAGGAGAGAAATACGACATAGCGTCTGGCCTGTAGAAGCGTGGGAGCAGTGATTAACTCTGAGTGAAGCGGAAATGTGTCGGTGCTTAGTAACAGTAAAAAAAAAAATGTTAACAGTGGTATAACTGTCTTTACGGTGCGCGACCTACTAAGAAAGAGTTCACGGGCCGTAATTGGCTTGCAGGTTCTAGTATCAGTAAGTGAGGTCGAGAAAAGAAAACATTCAGGACTTTATTTATGAAGGCCTTGCGCCACCGGTGCGTTACTTTTTCTCATTTTAAAAAATGAGGCACTGGCGGCGGAAGGTCTTTATAAATAAGGTCTTCAGTGTCTGCAGTTAAGGTTATGTGGAGCCCATGAATAGTTTTTTGAATATGAAATCATTTCAGTTGAGATTATGGATTAAAAGAGAAACCGTGAATATTTGAAATGTTTATTTAGAAATGTACTGTTTTAAAGGCAAATCATTATGTAATATGAGTACAGAAATTGCAAAAAACACAGTAATTGGTATTGTCAGTAGTACATGGAATACAAACGCTATAGTTGAAGAAAAATGAATATAGTTGGAAAAAAACATTGTACACTCTTATAAGGAAGAATATTATATTTTAATAAATGGAAGAAGGTCTCTGGCCTATCAGTTTAGGAACGATACATGAAAATGCAAGTGGTTATACATCATTACTTTATGAATCAGCTGTCAAACAACACGAAATCATAATGTCCACTGTTAGTAAAGCAAATAGGTTTGTTCTTCAAAAGAAAATATGGAAAAGAACGTGAAGAATATAGAAAACCAAAAGGAAATGAGGACGTCAATGGCTTGTATAAGAGTTATTGAAGCATTGTTTAGGCAAAATAGGTAGCTTCTGCTTGTAACAGGAAATCAGTTTTATCATTTGAAAGTATGTCAGCTATCCAATGGAAAAGAGTAAAGCAGTACTGATAATCTGTTATAATCGGAGCCTCTTTTACCATCAGAGTGCAGGTCGGTGGGTTTTCGATGTAGCTCGCTGTTAGGAAAGAGTTAACCGTCCATTGTGTAGGCAAAGTATGCAGCAAGTGCCTCTAACATGAAATCATTGTTATCATCTGAAAACATGTCAGCCATCCAATTGAGAAAATGAAAGGAACATTCATGATCTGTCATTATTGGAGCGTCTTTTACCATCATTGGGCAGCTCAGTGGGTTTTCGATGTAGCTCTCTGTTAGGAAATCTTGCGCCGCTGCGAATATATTCCAATGACCCAGAACTCCTTGTATCGCTGCAAAGGCCATAAACCCTCCGTTGTAACAAAGCTGTTCATGATCAAGTAACGGATTCATGAGGTGATTGTAATTCGGTTCAGAAGGTACCAAATTGCAGAGACATAAATCCAGGGCCCACGTGAAATCACAGCTCAGGCAATGAAATACAGGCTGCACACAGGTGAAATACGAATATCGAAATGATAATCGATATGAAGTATTCAAAGTTGAGAGTGGTAAGATGCCGTAGTACAGAAGCATTCTCTGTCAAAATAGTTCTAAGTGGCCCGGCTCGTTTGCGAAGGCAGGAGGGACATCCATCTTGAATTTCCCAAGATGGTAAAGGAAACGGCGCAGCACCGCTGGTTGTATAGCAACTCCACAGAATTAGGTCGCCGGCTATGCAGTTGAGAGGAGCAGAATGAGTTGATACATTTTCTAGGAGTCTAGTCACTTATATATTGCTTAGTAGTTATCAAAAAAGTAGCTTTTTTTGAACTGGAGGATGCGTTAAAAAATAAGGGAGTGATTTGAGGGAGTTGTAAAGCAAGGTCAATTTTTTTTTACATCAATGCTGTTTTCTGTGAATGTTAGCTTAGTGAAAGATATGTGTGTGAGCAGATGCAACGTTCAGTTTTAAATGTGACAATGGCGGTCTTGTTCATGTCTTCCGATTCAAGGTCGGTATTCGCTGCCAAACACAAAGATCAAGAAACGCATGCGTGGGGTACATAGTCTGCATTCTTAAAGGAAAGCAAATGAAGGGTTATTTTTACCGCGTTAGCATTGTCGTTTAAAAAGTTACAGTGATTTCTATTATATGTTAAGAAAGTGTCACTGATGAAGACTGAAAATAAATCCTTATAAATGATAGGGACTGGTGTATTTTAGAAAAGGTGTGTAACATTACATGAATTGTGAAAAAAAAATAATGTAATTGAAAGTGTATGGTTTGAAAATGAAAAGTAGAGGTTTATAGTTCACGTTTTGAAAGCAGTTCTAGAGGGTCAGATGAAAGTGTATGGTTTGAAAATGAAAAGTAGAGGTTTATAGTTCACGTTTTGAAAGCAGTTCTAGAGGGTCAGATGCATGATAGATTTATAAAAAATAGAACATGTTTTTAAATAGTATTATGGAAAAAATATGTGCCTTTATGTACTATTTACATTATCTGCCTGTTGCGTATTCTTTGAGTTTTAGTAATCCTGTGTCTTATAAGTTTTCTAGGGGCGGTTTGAGGTTCATGGTGGGTTTGGGCAGGGAGGGTAGGTTGGGGGTTTGTAATAGGGGGTCCGGGTGGGGTGGAGTGCGGAGTTTAGTGAAAAGTGAGGGGGGCGGGGAGTTACGGTGTTTGGTAATGGAGCAGAGTCAGAGGACGCAACATTTGTGTTATGGGGTGCCACGGAAATATGTATTTATTCTCAGAGGTTTATTATATTAAGGATATATATCAACATGGTGGCTCTTGTCGTTTTGTGGTTCTGTGCATGTTTATAATGCTGGCCCTGTAGTTTTTGTTTATGGACCTTATTACGACACACAGGGGAGCTACGTTGCACAGTTAGAGATCAGAGACTTAGGAAATAAAACTTTATAATTGTAAGGGCTCTAAGCGATACAAATCGCCCGTTCTCGGTGTAAAAAATATCACCGCTATTGGTGGTATTTTCTACGGTGTTAGTGCTCGAAGGAGAATAGTAACATATATGTGAAAGCAAATTGTGTAACAGGCTCAGCATTTCACATTATCGCGTGAAAACAAAAGTTGCTTTCACATAGCAATAAGTCTCTTATAATTAAGGGACGGAGTGTATATAGTGCTATTTAGTACTCTGCTATGTGATTGATGTCGAATATTTCATAAGAGGAGGCTTTAAAAGTTTTTCGATAAACTGGTTTTCTAGGGAAGTGGGTGGAGTGTTCCGTGTAAATTGCAGAATAGAAACTAGTAAGAACCAATTGGAAGTGTTGTTTTAAAGTCACATGACTGCACATGCGTGTCTCGACGCCTGTACGTGATAGGTGGGTGCGCGCACCCGGTCGCGCACTATAAGCAAGTGGCAAAAAAACATCTCATAATATGCTCTTGGAGCTCGTTTTGGTAGAAAGAGTTAGTTCTGAAAAGAACTTTTTTTTTTTTTTTTTCTTGGAAACAAGTGTTATGATGCTTTTGATTTCTTAAAGTTGCTACGACATTTTTCAGTATGTCATACTATCCAAATAAAGTGAAGAAATTTAAATTTTCTTGGAGCATTTATGACTCTCAATTGTGTGTTTAATTAGAGTATAGCTTTGCTCTCCGTATACAAGAAGTTCTCCACAGTTCGTGCATTTCATGTGCACGTTCGCAAGATATGGTCTCAAGTCCATTTCAGCACTCGATGGAGATACAGGTCGCCCACCGGAAGATGTGCTGATTACTTCTGATGGTAATAGCATGGCCTCCGTTTTTCTTGTCAAAGGTGGTCGCTCATTTCCTTCAGATTCGGAAGATGAATGCGGAACGGTAGCCATTGCAGCGAAGTCTTCGGGAAGATGTTCGACGTTGTTCTCTCTTGAGAGTACAAAAGAAAGTGATGGAAGTGGGTGGAGTGCTACGTGTAAATTCCAGAATAGAAACTACCAAGAACCAATTAGAAGTGTTGTTTTGAAGTCACATGACTTCACATGCAAGTCTCAGGTCCTGTACGCGATAGGAGGGTGCGCGCACCCGGTCTCGCACTAAAATAAAGTGGCGAAAAAACATCTCATAATATGCTCTTGGAGCACGTTTTGGTAGAAAGAGTTAGTTCTGAAAAGAACTTTTTTTTTTTTTTTTTTGGAAAGAAGTGTTATGATGCTTTCGATTTCTTAAAGTTGGTACTACATTTTTCAGTATGTAATACTATGAAAATGAAGTGAAGAAATTTATCTTTTCTTGGGGCATTTGTGACTTTCAATTTTGAGTTTAATAAGAACGAGGCTCTGCTCTCCATACAAAAGAATTTCTCCACACTCGTTGCATTTCATATGCACCTTCGCAAGATATGGTCTCAAGTCCATCTCAGCACTCGATGGAGATACAGGTCGTCCACCAGAAGATGTGCTGGCCACCTCTGATGGTAATAGCGTGGCCAGGGCTCTTGTCGATGCTTTTGCATAATGCTCAGGATGCCTTTGTTTAACATGCCGCTGCATGGTGTGTATAGAAAAGGAATATTTTTATTTGGATTTCCCCTTGAGAGCTCCGAATTGCATATCGTGCAGGTTACTTTTGGCGCATTCACTTTCTTTTGATCTTCAGGATAAGTGAAAAATTGCCAAATGAAAGATTCCTTTTTACTTCTTAACGGTGGTCGCTCATTTCCTTCAGATTCGGAAGATGAATGCGGAAGGGCAGCCATTTCAGCAAAGTTTTCAGGAAGATGCTCGACGTTGTTGTCTCTTCAGAGTAGAAAAGATTGTGAGGAAAGTGGGTGGAGTGCTTCGTGTAAATTCCAGAACAGAAACTACTAAGAACCAATTGCAAGAGTTGTTTTCAAGTCACATGACTTCACATGCGCTTCTTAGGACGTGTAGGCGGTGACACTATCTAGTTACGAACGTGATTTCATACTTAGGAACTAGCATTCAAAAAACCTAAGAAATTCACTGAAAAAACAATAGGTTTTACACAGGTTATAGTTAGGAAGTAGCATTTAAAAAACCTATGAAATTCACTGAAAAAACCATAGGTTTGATACCAGTTGTAGTTAGCTGGAAATTTTACTGACATAAAACCAATGAAATTCCACGTTATAGTTAGTTGGACTCACTATAACTTGCGCGTGTACTGCACTGCCGATGACATTACATATTGCATCACTCATGACATGGTCAGTGACATCACTTATGACACCATCCAGTGAATGTGTATCTTTCTAAAAAATAAATATGTTTTATATATGTATATGTAAAGGTGGAGGGAAGAATAAATGTTTAAATTATTGTCTTAATGAATGTTTTTTTCAAAAGAAATGATTGGATAACTGGCTTATTAAGTGTATCTTACTGAATACATATATTAGCGAGTAATGTTTAAATATTTCAATATATGTATCAGTGTTTCACTTTGTGAATAAGTGGCTGCATGGGTCGATGAGTACCTACATGTGTGTGTATATGGGTTATTAAATGTTTTTTTAGTATCAGTATGAGTGTCTCTATGGTTTGGTGGGGGTGTTACTTATGATATAGATCCATCAATGACTGACTCACTGTTTCTATGTTTTTTGAAGACAACATATGTGCAGGACTGTATGGGTGGATGAGTGTGTATATGTTTGTGTTAGTAAGTAAATGACTGTCTTATTATTGTGTTTATCAGTAACTACATATGTTTTCATCTAGTATATGTGATTATTGATGTATATAAGTGAGTATATGTGAGAGTGAGAGATTGAAAGAGTTTCTGTTTAAATAAGTATGTGTTTCTATAAGTGATTGTTTAAGAGAGTAAGTATGTATAAGTTTCCTTAGAAGTAATGTGGTAGTGTGTGTATAGTTGTATATGCAAATAAATGGATGTTCAATAGTTTATTTGCATGTGTGAGTATGTGTGTGAGTAACTTTTCGATGACTGTTGGTGTGTAACAGAATGTATAGGTGTATCACTACATATGATGAGTGAGTATATGTATGAGTGACTATATAGAACTGTTAGAATGTGTATATAGATGGTGGAATTACTGAATTGGTTGCTGTAACTGGTATGGGTATCTCCATTTTTTGGAAAATGTTAATTTCTATTTTCCAATATGTGTTTTAAGGGTTACATTACACTTAAAGGAGGTCTGTCATCAGTGATGTCATAAGTGATGTCACTGACCATGTCACGAGTGATGTAATATGTAATGTCATCAGCAGTGCATTACACGTGCAAGTTATAGTGAGTCCAACTAACTATAACGTGGAATTTCATTGGTTTTATGTCAGTAAAATTTCCAGCTAACTATAACTGGTATCAAACCTATGGTTTTTTCAGTGAATTTCATAGGTTTTTTAAATGCTACTTCCTAACTATAACCTGTGTAAAACCTATGGTTTTTTCAGTGAATATATATATATTACCTACTGGCTATCGCCAGTAGGTATATATAGTTAGGATTTTTTCCCTATGGCATTTTTGAAAATTCTATGTCTAATAACTTTGGCGTTTGTGGACGGAATCGGCTGAAATTGTCAGGAAAATGGCACATTTCGTTTCTGAGCAGCCCTTGAAAATTTGGGGGGGTTTTGTCGAGGGGGGGCCGAGAAAAAAGGGGGGTCCCAAAACACGTTTTTCCCATGTTAATTTCCATAGGGCGGTTGGACTCACTTTTAGCTTGAACGGCTGAATGGATTTGCACGAAACTTGGCAAAATTGTAGGGACTGTTAGCCCGATGTGCCTTTGCTAGGTCTCAATATATGTGCTCCAGTAGTTTTTGAGAAATTAACGTTTAAATCAAGATATATATCTGTAACAGCGCTCCAGGCTGCGCTCCGGTTCGCTTACTTTTCGCGCAGAAAGCTGATTGGCTCTCCGGTGTCTGTCAACATTCTAAACAGTCCGGAGCGGCCGCCATCTTATCTCTCGGTAGGATCGAGAGAGAAGAAGAGGTGAAAAACGAAGGGGGAATTTAATGAAAGGGGGCAAGGTATACCCCTCTTGACCTCCTAGGAAAGTTGTTGGGGTTATTAAAGGGTCCCGTGGGGAAAATAAAAAAAAAATGATTTTTCACGGTAGAAGCGCTTCACGGGCCGCGAACTGGGCCGCAAACTGGTAGCGAAACGGGAATTCGCCATTTTGTGCTTCGTTTTAATTAAATTACTAGGTATAAGCGGGTGCGGGAGACGTATCCTAATCCCCTATGTTTCATGAGGGTGGCTGAGGAGGCTCATATATGTTGATACATCTTTTCCAGCGGCTGTGCGTGAGCTTTTTTTTTTTTTGCTGCGTGACGTCTGTTAACGTTCGATTCGATGGAAATCAGGAAGTGTTGACCGCCAATTTGTCACTGCGATAAAATATTTTGTTATAAATGAATCCTTATTGATAAACATTGTCTGCGCCATCTTGCCTTTTTTCCAATGCCACAATTTTGTCGTGCACGGCAGCCATTTTAGATGCCAGGCTGGTCCCAGGCTATCACCTACCCCTGCGGATGTAGTTTATGGCCTCAGCTAAAGAGAATCCAGACATGCCAACCCTCCCGATTCAGGCGTGAGACTACTGATTTCAGTGCTAGTCTCCCGCCTCCTGATTTCTGCAAGCAAAAACCCGGGGGCATATTACGAACAACTAGCGATAATTTTTGTCTCTAACTTGTTTAGAGACAAAAATTTTCGCCGCACATCGGCGATTTTTAGCGCAGATAAACCTTGCTATTATCGCAGAAAAGTCAGCGATATTCATGTATTATCGAGCAAATGCTCTTAGCCATGTTATCCACCTCCCATTGGATAAGATGGCTAAGAACTGCTCAGGGCAGGTGTTAGGTTTTGGAGATATTCGCGTTTAGCGCGAATATCTCCAAAAGTTGGTAATAGGAGATAGCGATGTTAGGGACTGTTTCCAGTCGCTAACATCTTGGCATCCCCACTTTGCATGTCATTAGTGATAAGTATCACTGACATGCAAAGCGGGGCCCAAGATGGTCGCTATCTCCTTTTAGCTGTCACTAACTGGTGTTAGCGACAGCTTGGTAATAGGGAGATAATTTTATCTCCGCTTTCATGGCTTTTAAAGCCAAAAAAGCGGAGATAAACCCCCTTGATAATATGCCCCACGATTCCTCGGGGGTTTCAGCTGATAGGGCTTGGTATTGTGTTACGTGGTAATTTTTCCAGGAAACGTCAGAGGGTCGATGCAGGTGTTCTAGAAGAGGTGATAAACCATTTAAGCCTCATGAACAAGCGCATGGTCTTTTAAAGATTTGTGAAGTACTCGGGCGGCGGTGTGTGTGTGCCCTCTTTCAGGAGCGGGCGGGGGGGCACTGCCAGCAACTTGCCAGGTCAGGTAGTGTTCAACACGTGCATCACCCTTTCTCTGCCTGCTATTGCGCTCCATGCTTCGGAAAGGTAAGAAAAAGAACGTGCATTTGAGTTTGAAATGTCCGATCCTGTAGCGGTACACTTGCAAAGCCCACACATGACAATAACCCGATTCAAGGCCCCATTCACCCGTTTTTAAAAAAATTTATAACACTCCAACAAAGTAACATTATAAAACTTTATTAACTTTTAAATATAATGAACGGAACAAAAACTGTAAAAACATTTAAACATTTTTCACCCAAAAAAGCAACAATGGTCAGAAGCTGTCTTTTGTGCGAATAGTCCCAAGGCAGCACAACGTGCAGAGTTCTGGACGGCACCCAGGTGATGTCGCCTGGGTGCCGCACTGGTTTTGGTATCCTACAATGCTGCTCCGAAAATTGGCGTGGGGCGTCCCGGGTGGTGCGGGGGGAGGCCTCGTCAGTAGCGGTCTGTTGTGCGAATAGTCCCAAGGCAGCAGAACGCGCTGAAATGTTGATGGCACCCAGGTGATGTCCAGTAAACTGCCGCACTGGTTTTGGTATCCTACAATGCTGCTCCGAAAATTGGCGTGGGGCGGCCCGGGGGGGGGGGGCGTGGGGGAGGCGGCGTGAACGGGCCTCCCCAGGTGGCGGCCATCCAGCTGAGTTGCGCCCGCTCTTGCGGCTACAGCGTCTCGCTCACCATGTTGTTGAGTTGCTCCCACTCTTGCAGTGCAGCGATAGGCGGCTGCCACATGACTCTTAAAATGGCGGCCGGCTCTTCGGTTTTGGGCCTGGTCCACTGAAATGGCCCTGGGACACCTTCGAACTCGGACGCTTGCCTGCTAGGGCTTGGGCTCCGTTCTCGAAAAGCGTCCCCTCAGCCGTGAAGATTCTACAAAAGTCTTGGGGGCCCCCGACTCCCGCAGGCTTCCGGTGGGGAGCGGCTGCCATGATTGCTCGCGGAATGACCACGACGGAGCCACGAGATGGTGGTGCTCTCATGCTGACGCCAGCTTCAGTCTGAATGATCCAGAAACAAGGTGGGGCTTTCATCGTTTGGGAAAAAAAAATGTTCTAAACCAATGAAAAGTGTTATTTTAGGTCATATGACCAAGCCTTCCATCTTTAGGAAACCAAAAGTAAAATGAACCAATGAAAAGTTTTATAAACAAGTCACATGACCTGTTATGCGGCATAGGGCTACAAAAAGCGTAGAAAATCCGTTGGTACGTGAGGCGGCGTCAGTAGCGGACCGATGTGCGAATAGGCCGAAGGCAGCACAACGCGTCGAGATCCGGATGGCACCGAGGTGGTGTCCAGCAAATTGCCGCACTGGTGTGGCCATCCTACAATGCTGCGCCGAAAGACGGCGTGTCCAGCTGAGTTGCGGTCACTCTTGCGGTACAGTGAATCGAACGCGCCGAGATCCGGATGGCACCGAGGTGGTGTCCAGCAAATTGCCGCACTGGTGTGGCCATCCTACAATGCTGCGCCGAAAGACGGCGTGTCCAGCTGAGTTGCGGTCACTCTTGCGGTACAGTGACTCGAACGCGCCGAGATCCGGATGGCACCGAGGTGGTGTCCAGCAAATTGCCGCACTGGTGTGGCCATCCTACAATGCTGCGCCGAAAGTCGGCGTGGGGTGCCCCGTTGGCTTATGAGGTGATGTCAGTAGTGGACCGATGTGTAAATAGGTCGGAACCAGCGCAAGGCGCCAAGATCCGAATGGCAAGTTCTGGATGTTGAGTGCCATAGTTGAGAGTTCTGAGCAGTGCTTGTAAGACTATCTGAAGTTTATTATAAGAATCAGACTAAGTTGAAGACTGTCTGAAGCTTATTTGCACCTTTTGCAGCTTCACTATTGCCCAAGGTGGTGTCCAGCAAATTGCTGCACTGGTGTGGCCATCCTACAATGCTGCGCCGAAAGACGGCGTGTTCAGCTGAGTTCCGGTCACTCTTGCGGTACAGTGACTCGAACGCGCCGAGATCCGGATGGCACCGAGGTCGTGTCCAGCAAGTTGCCGCACTGGTGTGGCCATCCTACAATGCTGCGCCGAAAGTCAGTGTGGGGTGCCCCGTTGGCTAATGAGGTGATGTCAGTAGTGGACCGATGTGTGAATAGGTCGGAACCAGCACAAGGCGCCCTGCACTGTTGAGCTTTTTTCAATGCCTGTTTTTTGTTGTTTCCCCTCCATCAAAAACAAAAAAAATATATAAAACTGTGCAAAAATACAAAGAAATGTTTAGAAAAGCAGTGCTTGTAAGACTGTCTGAAGCTCTTTTGCACCTGCTGCAGCTTCACTATTGCCCTGGTGTGGCCAAAGATCGCCCATGACATAGGCGGCCGGCTCCCGAGGTCCGGCGGAACTTTTTTCCTTTTCCTTTCTGCTTGTCCCACAATCCGTTTCACCTGAAGACACGACCAGGTTCCTGAATGTGTGCAGGGGGACGCTATTGATTGAATGAAAATGGCGACTTGACACAAAGCTGACTCAAGCGTTGCTGTTGATGCTATACAGACAAAAATTGGTTTTCAGTTTGTACATTCTTCAGGATTTTTTTTTCCATCCAAGGCTGATTGAGAGTTTGTAGAAAAATGGCTTCAGATTTTCCACATATTACTCTTCAACATTCTTCCTAAATGTAACAATGTGAGACTCACTAGGAGAACGGCTGTTTATCTTTCCTTTCAAAATGCTGGCAACAATATTTTCTGAATGGAAGACACCATCTTGTAGCATAAAGGGCCGAAAGGGGTTCTGGTCTGGCCGATTGTTGGTGGAGACATTTTGACTATATCTTGGACCTGCCCGGCCTCGCCCAAAATGGCGCCGGTATAAATGGGACTCGTAACTCATTGTTGTGTACTGGTTGAACAACCTTGATATCACGAGATATGAATGCAGTTTTGATGCTCATGGCGGGCGGGGACGAGAATTGATTGAATATTTCGACATCCCTATTGATATTAAGTTCTGATGTGTTATTGATTACTGTACTATTGAAAGTTCGAATTTTAGTTTGCTCCGTGGCCGGCCCACGTGGTTATAGGCCCGTATTTGTATGCTGACATTTTCACAATAAAGGTTTTTAAAACAAAACACGGTAGTAGTATTTAGATTGGTAAAGTTTTTACTTTTAGTCACTGTTTTCGAATCAGTAAAAGGCAAGTGAAATAAAGCAGTCCAATTACATGACGGATAAAAGGTATAATACGTAGGAACGCAGTAAAGATAAATGGTCAAGGGCAGTTGTGTTTTCCACTCCTGCAACATAAAGTGATCGATAGGAATCTGATAATCAGGCGTATCGGCGACTAAGACAGCAGGCCGAGTCTCTTTTACTCAACGGCTCCGTCATGGAACGAAGAAACGCCCTTTTTCTCGAAAAAGGAATATATTTTACTTGCAGGACAGTTGTAAATTTTCCGGGAAAGTACATTAGCCTGGAATATTATAACATATATGTTTAAAAAAAAAAGTTCGAAATCAATAAAAAGCGTATTTTTTAGGTCATATGACCAAGCTTTTCATTATTAAAATAACAAAAGTAAAATGAACCAATAAAAAGTTTTATTAACAAGTCACATGACCTGTTATGCTTACGTTACGCGCTGCGCGCCGCGCCCCGGATCACTTCCGGGTGCGCTAACGCGGCGTGTCATATAACGCATTACGCGACAACGTAGGTCAAGAATATAGTCAAAATGTCTCCACCAACCAGCGTTCGGAACACAACCCCTTTCAGCAGTCCAAAAAGTTCTGTTAAATGACAACAGAGGGGACAGGCAACAAGAACCATCAGTCAAAGAGGGGAGGGCAAGTTCTTCTCTTCCGGGTCATGTTGGGGCGCTACCGGAACTGATCGAATTGATAGACTACAGTGTTTCTGGATGTTTCAGACTAAAGCTGGCGTCAGCATGAGAGCACTACCATCTCGTAGCTCCGTCGTGGCCATTTCACGAGCAGACATGGCAGCCACTCCCCACCAGAAGCCTGCGGGAGTTGGGGGCCCCCAAGACTTTTGTAGAATCTTCAAGGCTGAGGGGACACTTTCGAGAATGGGACCCAAGCCCTATCAGGGAATCGTTCGAGTTCCAAGGTGTCCCAGGGCCATTTTAGTGGACCAGGCCTAAAACCGAAGAGCCGGCCGCCATTTTGAGAGTCCTGTGGCAGCCGCCTATCGCTGCACCGCAAGAGCGGGAGCAACTTAACTACATGGTGAGCGAGACGCTGTAGTCGCAAGAGCGGGTGGTAAACAGCTGAATGGCGGAAGAGGCACAGTGTAGCAAAAGCGGGCGGATTGGCAACTAAAACGGTAAAGGGGCGCCCCACTACAGCGTGTCTTCAGGTCAAACGGATTGTGGGACAAAGTCCAGAATAGAAGAGTCATCAAAAGGCAAAAAGTTCCACCGGACCCCGGGAGCCGGCCGCCTATGTCGGGGGCGATCTCAGGCTACACCAGTGCTATAAGACTTGGGGAGGGGGTCGGAGCCAAGCGTCTTCTCCGAGTCCGTGCCATCACACCGCCCCTCGGGGGCCTCCGTCAAGCGGTTTAGGGAGGTACCATATAACATTGTTTTCAAATGCAGTCAGGTCCACAAACGACCCTCACTTACTTTGAGAATAGTGAAGCTGCAGTTGGTGGAAATAAGCTTCAGACAGTCTTACAAGCACTGCTTTTGTAAACATTTTTTGATTTTTTGTATTTTTGCACAGTTTTATATTTTTTTTTTGTTTTTGATGGAGGGGAAACAACAAAGCACAGGCATTGAAAAAGGCTCAAACTATGGCACCCAACATCCAGGACTTTCCATCCGGATCTTGGTGCCTTGTGCTACTTCCGACCTATTCACACATCGGTCCACTACTGACATCATCTTATAAACCAACGTTATGTAAATAGTTATTTAATAAAATGTTTTACCCTGTTTCTTTGCTGGTGTGTTGTCTATATTTTTAATATTTGCATAGGGTTTGTCGTTATTTTGGGCGGGGTGGGTGACGGAGTCGAGCTGTCTTGCAGCCCTCATGGTGTGGAGCTAAGTTCATCTCACTATTTTCGTATTTCTCATGAAGGGTTGTTCCTAATATTTCTATTTTAGCGAGGTCAAAAAGAGATCCAATTAGTGGCCTACTGATTTTGCTCGATTACTTTTATTTTTTTACACGATTTTTCACTATCTGCAAAGACTAAACAGAGTATTGCGACTTTGTGCTTGTTTGTAAATAGAGAATGAACCAAAGAGAATCAATTGTAAAACAGTAAATGCTTGGATAACAATCAATCAAATGGAGAGACAAGCAGGTACGACGGATTACAACGGGGGTAAAGGTCTGCGTTAACTACTGTTCACTATCTGCAAAGAGAGAGTACTACTAAGAGAAAAGAGGGGAGGGGGGGTGCAGCGTTCAAAGCACATCAGCGTGCATAAATACGAAAATGTTTTTATCTATCACGTACTTGACATTTTAAAGCTTTTCATATTTGCTATTAAAAAACCATTGAAATTCACTGAAAAAACCATAGGTTATAGTCGATATATAGTTAGGAATTTGCATTTACAAAACCTTGAAAATTCAATGAAAAAACCATTGGTTTTAGGCCATATATAGTTAGGGATTTGCATTTACAAAACCTTATTTTACTCGCATAAAACCATTGAAATTCCATATATAGTTAGATGCGCTAACTATATATCGCGCACCCGCAATCCACTGCTGATGATGTCACATATTACATCATTCATGACATGGTCAGTGACATCACTGATGACATCACTGATGACAACTCAAATGACATCACTGATGACATCTCAAATGACATCACTGATGACAACTCAAATGACATCACTGACAACATCACAGATGACATCATTCATGTGTTAATACGATGAACCTCTACAGACTCTGATATATCCTTAGATACACTCAGTGAAAACAGACACTCACAGACTGTCACTCATCCATGGAGTTACTCATACACCTAGACAGTCATGCAAAGAATCAAACACACCTCCAATTCCTCAACTATACAGTTATACACACCTTACTTATTGAAACATATTCTAATACATATTTACTCTCTTATACAATCCTTGATACATGTTCACAATGATCCATACAGCCACTCACACATTCACTGGCTGTTATGCACAGTTATTTATATATGTTAACTCTCACATGTACTGTGTTTTACATATGTACTTACTTTGACATGTAGCACTGAGATATCCATTCACTCACCAATACACTCATGCACACAGTCAACCGCCCATATAGCTGTTTCCACATGCACTCTTGAACTAATACACCTAGTGAATCAACTGCTTACACATCTATGCACAGAGTCACACACCTCCCAGCCACCCACACACATACTCAGTCTCCCATACAAATACTTGAGCAACCAATCAATAACCCATATAGTTATTTATATAGCTACTGATCAACACATGCAGCAGTTTACAGAACAACAGATATAATGATACACAAATTAATACAGTTTAATCACTAACCCATGCACTCAGTGAGACACATTTAATCACTCCCTCATACAATCAGTCATGCACCTACTAAATCCTTCATCCAGACATTTATACATCCACTCATTCTTCAATATGTAAGACATATTTTAACTTTACAGAAACATACAGTCACTGGATGTTGTCAGTGATGTCATTTGAGTTGTCATCAGTGATGTCATCAGTGATGTCACTGACCATGTCATGAATGATGTAATATGTGACATCATCAGCAGTGGATTGCGGGTGCGCGATATATAGTTAGCGCATCTAACTATATATGGAATTTCAATGGTTTTATGCGAGTAAAATAAGGTTTTGTAAATGCAAATCCCTAACTATATATGGCCTAAAACCAATGGTTTTTTTATTGAATTTTCAAGGTTTTGTAAATGCAAATTCCTAACTATATATCGACTATAACCTATGGTTTTTTCAGTGAATATATATATATTTATATATATATATATATATATATATATATATATATTACCTACTGGCGATAGCCAGTAGGTATATATAGTTAGGATTTTTTTCCTATGGGATTTTTGAAAATTCTATGTCGAATAACTTTGGCTTATGAGGACAGAATTGGCTGAAATTTTCAGGAAAATGGAACATTTTGTTTCTGAGCAGCCCCTGAAAATTTGGGGGGGTTTCGTCAAGGGGGGGCCGAGAAAAAAGGGGGGTCCCAAAACGTGTTTTTCCCATGCAATTTTCCATAGGGCGGTTGGCCTCACTTTTAGCCTGAACGGCTGAATGGATTTACACCAAACTTGGCAAAATTGTAGGGACTGGTAGCCCGATGTGCCTTTGCTATGTCTCAAGATATAGGCTCCAGTGGTTTTTACGAAAATTAACTTTGAAAAATATATATTGGGCTACTTTGGGCTATATATATGTTGGAGCCCAAATGTAGCCCAATGTAGCCCAATGTAGCCCAATGTAGCCCAAAGATGGCCACCAGAGACAAAAAAAAACAAATGTAGCCCAAATTTCAGCCAGATGTAGCCCAACTATAGCCCAATGACAGATTGTCCCAGAGTGTTCTAAAGAACAACTAGAGTGCTAACAGTCCTACTTATTACAAAGGTATGGCACACCTGAAGCCATCTTGATTGGAATAAAGTGGTAACTCTTAAAACATTTAATTTAAAAAGGAACAAAATGAGGGGGTTCATTTTGCCATAGAAAGTATGATTAGCGAATATATGACGAAATCCCGCATACCATCAGTCCGCAAAAAAAATCCCGCATGTACTATTAGGCCGCAAATTAAAATAACGAAAACTTTTAGAACGAATATGCCTTTAGCATACACTAAACAACTAAACTACCCTAAACCCTAAAACACTACCCCCAGCATGACCCTACACTACACAAACACTACAACACTACCCTAAACCCTAAAACACTACCCCCAGCATGACCCTACACTACGCAAACACTACAACACTACCCTAAACCCTAAAACACTACCCCCAGCATGACCCTACACTACGCAAACACTACAACACTACCCTAAACCCTAAAACACTACCCCCAGCATGACCCTACACTACGCAAACACTACAACACTACCCAAAACCCTAAAACACTACACCCCAGCATGACCCTACACTACGCAAACACTACAACACTACCCTAAACCCTAAAACACTACCCCCAGCATGACCCTACACTACGCAAACACTACAACACAACCCTAAACCCTAAAACACTACCCCCAGCATGACCCTACACTACGCAAACACTACAACACAACCCTAAACCCTAAAACACTACCCCCAGCATGACCCTACACTACGCAAACACTACAACACTAACCTAAATCCTAAAACACTACCCCCAGCATGACCCTACACTACGCAAACACTACAACACTACCCAAAACCCTAAAACACTACACCCCAGCATGACCCTACACTACGCAAACACTACAACACTACCCTAAACCCTAAAACACTACCCCCAGCATGACCCTACACTACGCAAACACTACAACACTACCCAAAACCCTAAAACACTACACCCCAGCATGACCCTACACTACGCAAACACTACAACACTACCCTAAACCCTAAAAAACTACCCCCAGCATGACCCTACACTACGCAAACACTACAACACTACCCTAAACCCTAAAACACTACCCCCAGCATGACCCTACACTACGCAAACACTACAACACTACCCTAAACCCTAAAACACTACCCCCAGCATGACCCTACACTACGCAAACACTACAACACTACCCTAAACCCTAAAACACTACCCCCAGCATGACCCTACACTACGCAAACACTACAACACTACCCTAAACCCTAAAACACTACCCCCAGCATGACCCTACACTACGCAAACACTACAACACTACCCAAAACCCTAAAACACTACCCCCAGCATGACCCTACACTACGCAAACACTACAACACTACCCAAAACCCTAAAACACTACCCCCCAGCATGACCCTACACTACGCAAACACTACAACACTACCCCAAACCCTAAAACACTACCCCCAGCATGACCCTACACTACGCAAACACTACAACACTACCCTAAATCCTAAAACACTACCCCCAGCATGACCCTACACTACGCAAACACTACAACACTACCCAAAACCCTAAAACACTACACCCCAGCATGACCCTACACTACGCAAACACTACAACACTACCCTAAACCCTAAAACACTACCCCCAGCATGACCCTACACTACGCAAACACTACAACACTACCCTAAACCCTAAAACACTACCCCCAGCATGACCCTACACTACGCAAACACTACAACACTACCCTAAACCCTAAAACACTACCCCCAGCATGACCCTACACTACGCAAACACTACAACACTACCCTAAACCCTAAAACACTACCCCCAGCATGACCCTACACTACGCAAACACTACAACACTACCCAAAACCCTAAAACACTACCCCCAGCATGACCCTACACTACGCAAACACTACAACACTACCCAAAACCCTAAAACACTACACCCCAGCATGACCCTACACTACGCAACCACTACAACATTACCCAAAACCCTAAAACACTACACCCCAGCATGACCCTACACTACGCAAACACTACAACACTACCCAAAACCCTAAACACTACCCCCAGCATGACCCTACACTACGCAAACACTACAACACTACCCAAAACCCTAAAACACTACCCCCAGCATGACCCTACACTACGCAAACACTACAACACTACCCAAAACCCTAAAACACTACCCCCAGCATGACCCTACACTACGCAAACACTACAACACTACCCAAAACCCTAAAAGACTACCCCCAGCATGACCCTACACTACGCAAACACTACAACACTATCCTAAACCCTAAAACACTACGCCCAGCATCACCCTACACTACGCAAACACTACAACACTACCCTAAACCCTAAAACACTAGCCCCAGCATCACCCTACACTACGCAAACACTACAACACTACCCTAAACCCTAAAACACTACCCCCAGCATCACCCTACACTACGCAAACACTACAACACTACCCTAAACCCTAAAACACTACCCTCAGCATGACCCTACACTACGCAAACACTACGACACTACCCAAAACCCTAAAACACTACCCCCAGCATGACCCTACACTACGCAAACACTACAACACTACCCAAAACCCTAAAACACTACCCCCCAGCATGACCCTACACTACGCAAACACTACAACACTACCCTAAACCCTAAAACACTACCCCCAGCATGACCCTACACTACGCAAACACTACAACACTACCCTAAATCCTAAAACACTACCCCCACAACTCTACACTACACTAACACAACACTACACTACACAACACTACACTACACTACACAATCACTAACCCACGAAAAAATTAACACAAACCCACTTACCTCTCTCGTCATCGTGGTTTGCACAACGCAAATGTATTTACCATACATGCCTTTAAAACGTAATTCTTTGTAAAGGCATGCGCGATAAATGCACATGCGTTTTGAAAAAATGCGGGATAATGGTATGCGAGCTCAATGACCTTGCGGGATAATGGTATGCGGACTGAAAGTCTGCGGGATAAAAAATGCGGGAAAATGGCTGCAAACCATGATTAGCAGCAGACTTCCCTGGTGAGCACTAGCTTTACTACAGTGATCTAATGAGCAACTAGAGTGCTAACATTCAGAATTTATGGCAAATGTGTGACACATCTGAATGCCTTCTTGATAGAACCAAAGTAAACAAGCATTGAAAATGCAATAGATCTCGCCCTCGTTTAAGTTAAAGCCATTCTGTTTGTAATGAGGTGGCTTTTTAGCTTTGCTTTTATTAGTGTTTTTAAAACTTTCATGTAAATAACATGCATATGTATGCATATATGTATATGTATGCATGCATTTATATTTATATAGATATGCAGATTACATATGTTTATATATGTATATTACCTACTGGCGATAGCCAGTGGGTATATATAGTTAGGATTTTTTCTCTATGGGATTTCTGAAAATTCTATGTCTAATAACTTTGGCGTTTGTGGACGGAATTGGCTGAAATTTTCAGGAAAATGGCACATGGCACACCCTGAAAATTTGGTGGGGTTTCGTCAAGGGGGGGCCGAGAACAAAGGGGGGTCCCAAAACGCGTTTTTCCCATTCATTTTTCCATAGGGCGGTTGGACTCACTTTTAGCTCGAACGGCTGAATAGATTTACATGAAACTTGGCAAAATTGTAGATATGGTTTGCCCGACGTGCCTTTGCTTTGTCTCAATATATGTGCTCGAGTGGATTTTGAGAAATTAACGTTTAAAAAAATATATATATCTGTGACAGCGCTCCGGTTAGCGCCCCGGTTCGCGTACCTGACGCGTAACGGAACTTCGCGAAGCGAATCTGATTGGCTCTCCGGTGTCTGTCAACATTCTAAACAAACCGGAGCGGCCGCCATCTTGTCTCTCTGTACGATCGAGAGACAAGATGTTGTGAAAAACGAAGGGGGAAATGAAGGAAAGGGGGCAAGGTAGACCACTCCTGACCCCCTAGGATTGATGAGGGGGATATTAAAGTGCCCCGCGGGGCAAAAAATTTTGCGATTTTACGCCGTAGAGGCGCGTCCCGGTACGCGAACCGGGCAGCTCACCGGGCAGCTAACCGGGCAGCTAACCGGCAGCGTAGCTGTCAACATTGTAAACAGTCCGGAGCGGCCGCCATCTTGTCTCTTGGTAGGTTCGAGAGACAAGATGTGGTGAAAAAAGAAGGGGGAAATGAAGGAAAGGGGGCAAGGTAAACCCCTCCTGACCCCCTAGGATTGATGAGGGGGATATTAAAGTCCCCCACGATTTTTCGCGGTAGAGGCGCTTCCCGGTACGCGAACCGGGCAGCTAACCGGCAGCGTAACGGGAGTCCGCCATCTTGTGTTTTTGGAGCGTCCGGTTCGCGTACCGGGTAGCGTCCCGGTAAGCGTAACAAGGGGAAAACCAAGAGAAACAGTAAAAAAAAAATTAAGGGAATAGATTTCCAGCAAACTTGGCAAAATTGTAGGGACTGTTTGTTTGATGTGCCTTTGCAAGGCCTCAAGATATGTGCACGTGTGGATTTTGTCTAATTAAGGTTAAAAAAAATATATATATCTGTAAGCGTGCTCCGGCACGCTTACGTTACGGGTTTTGTTTGCGCTGCAGAACCGATACGTCACGGTTATGCGACGCGTCATGAGGCGTCTCACGTGGCTACGTGATACGTCACGTAATAAAGAATATATTTTACAGCTATAGATATTAGCTTTTAAAAAACCAATGAAATTCACTGAAAAAACCATAGGTTATAGACCATATATAGTTAGGAATTTGCATTTACAAAACCTTGAAAATTCACTGAAAAAACCATAGGTTAGAGACCATATATAGTTAGCTGGACATTTTATTGACATAAAACCAATGAAATTCCATATATAGTTAGTTGCACTAACTATATATCGCGCACCCGCAATCCACTGCTGATGATGTCACATATTACATCATTCATGACATGGTCAGTGACATCACTGATGACATCACTGATGACATCTCAAATGACATCACTGATGACATCACTGATGACATCTCAAATGACATCACTGATGACATCATCTAGTGTCTGTGTGTTTTTGTAAAGTTTAAATATGTTTTACATATTGAAGAATGAGTGGATGTATGGAAGACTGAGTGTGTGTGTGGCTGGCTGGGAGGTGTGTGACTCTGTGCATATCAATGTGTACTTGTATCAGTGATTGTATAAGAGAGTAAGTATGTGTTAGTATATGTGTGAAAAGTATGGTGTTCTGTGTTTAACTGTATAGATGAGGAAATCGAAGTGTGATTGATTCTTCACAGGACTGACTAGGTGTATGAGTGCATATGATAGTGTTGTAATAATGAGTGACTGTATGTATGAGTGATTGTATGGGTGAATGAGTGAATGTGTGTGTAGACGTAGGAATCAGTGAGTGCGTATGTAGTAACTGGTATTGGTGTGTCATGATGTCATCAGTGATGTCATTTGAGATGTCATCAGTGATGTCATTTGAGATGTCATCAGTGATGTCATCAGTGATGTCACTGAAGTATGGTGTTCTGTGTTTAACTGTATAGATGAGGAAATGGAAGTGTGATTGATTCTGTACAGGACTGACTAGGTGTGTGAGTAACTCCATGGATGAGTGGCAGTGTGTGAGTGTCTGCATAGGTGTATGAGTGCATATGATAGTGTTGTAATAATGAGTGACTGTATGTATGAGTGATTGTATGGGTGAATGAGTGAATGTGTGTGTAGACGTAGGAATCAGTGAGTGCGTATGTAGTAACTGGTATTGGTGTGTCATGATGTCATCACTGATGTCATTTGAGATGTCATCAGTGATGTCATCAGTGATGTCATTTGAGATGTCATCAGTGATGTCATCAGTGATGTCACTGACCATGTCATGAATGATGTAATATGTGACATCATCAGCAGTGGATTGCGGGTGCGCGATATATAGTTAGTGCAACTAACTATATATGGAATTTCATTGGTTTTATGTCAATAAAATGTCCAGCTAACTATATATGGTCTCTAACCTATGGTTTTTTCAGTGAATTTTCAAGGTTTTGTAAATGCAAATTCCTAACTATATATGGTCTATAACCTATGGTTTTTTCAGTGAATATATATATATATATATATATATATATATATATATATATATATATATATATATATATATATATACATATATATATTTTGCCACACTTCTAGAATCCCAGAAAAACGGGGCGCACTCACCAAAAGGATTCGCTTAGTCAAACTTTCTTTTTATTTTCATTCCATTTTCATTTGCTAAGAGGCAACTCTTAAGACAACCAAATCCGATGAGTTTCGCAGCAGCCGCTGCTTGATCACGGCATCTTACAACAGTTTTTTTTTCTTTCTTTATTTAAACTTGTTTGAAAAGGACAATTACATCATTTACTGTTACATTTTTAACCTGCCCCTGAGGCTTGTGCGGCATGTAGTATTTACCTATTTTTGGTAATTCGAATGTGTAGATTTACAAAACCTGATATGGGATTTTTTCAGTAACCGGCACAACCATCTACAGACACATTGTAAGCTATACATATTTGTTAGCAACTAAGTGCAGTTTAAATTTTAAATTTTCACCGCTATATATACAAATTATAATTGATTCTTATATAATTTTTTATCACTTAATGCAATCATAACCTTCAAGTTCATTATTGTATATTGCTAGTATTTTTATACTTTAAGTGCACGTATAGCTCCTCCGATTGATTCAGACGAAACAGGGTTATTGTCCTGAATTTTAAAATGTGTCGGGATTCTTTTTGACGTATTTTTTCCAGATTTCCTCCTTGTTTGCTTTCTGTCACTTGATCAATGCCCAAAAATTGTAACAATTTCCAGTCCCCCTTGTGGGTCAATTCCATGTGCCTTGCTACAGCATTGTTTTTGTCTTTATTTGTGGTGGCGCGCGTGTGTTCCAAAATTCTTTTTTTAAGTTCGCATGTTGTACTCCCTATATATTTTAATTTACAGGGACATTCAACAACAGACACCACATATCTGCTTTTGCAAGTGATTAACTTTTACATTTTCCACATTTTTTTGTTTGCCATTTGAAGTTCCGATGTTGGTTTGGCTATTTGACAGACCTTGCAACTGTAACATTTGACAAAGCCTTTAGTTTGTAACCATTTGTTTCCTTTGCTTTGGATTTCTAGATGACTATGAATCAAGTAATCTTTTAGATTCTTTGCTCTGTGATATGTTACTATCGGGTGACCTCCCACTATTTTTCCAATGGTGCTATCAAATTTTAGAATTTTCCAGTTCTTTTTTAAAATTGAATTTACCGTTTTGGAATCTTGGGTGTAATCCGTGATAAATCTTATTTCTGCTCGGTTTGTTGTTGTTTTTGTTTTTATTTTCCAGCATTCATTTCTTGTTTTTCCTTTGGCTCTTTTCCAACAGTTTCCTACAATGCCGGCATTGTAATTTCTGTTTTTTAATCTTTTTGTATTGTTGGTGCTATGCTTTAGCCATTCTGTTTCCTCACTGCAGATTCTGCGTATTCGGAGAAATTCTCCATATGGGATACTTTCAATTAATGATTTTTGGTGGAAGCTGTCTGCTTGTAGGGTGGCATTAGTTGCAGTACTATTTCGATGAAGGGTGGTTTCGATAGAATACAAGCTCCTCCTTGGATTTCGCAGCATTACAGGCAGCAGCGCACGCCGGCAAATGAGGGAGACGGACCACAGGAATCAGAAAAGGTGATTTATTGTTGCAACTACGCAGAGAACAGCTACGCGTTTCAGGCTAACTCGCCCTTGTTCACACTGCCAACATATATATATTACTATTGAAAGGCTTTTTAATAGTGATACAGCATATTTTTGCACATTTATTATTTGCACTGGTTTTTATGCACTTTGATTATGCACAGTATTGCACATTACCATAGACCTTAATTTTAACATTAAGGTTTTATAAATGCGCCATCTTCCATTGTGGTTTTAATTATAACAGTGCTGCTAGATAATCATGTGTTTTAGATGCAAATTAACAAAAAATACCTTTTTATTTGCTTTCTAAAATTTTAATTGTATTTTACAATTATTTTGAAAGTTAATCAAAGACAGATTTGTCATCTGAGAATTTATTAACTAAATCGTGACATGCTATTTTAGCTGTAATGATTTTATGGTTTTAAATCTCTGATTTTATGAATGATTTTACACATATCATTTATAAATTGATTATCAAGTGTTTTTAGGTCATACAGTATTTTACTAGATATTTTCTTTTAGAACCTTGAACAAGCACTGTTTTAACATAGTATTTTCTCTATGTTTATGAGGACGCCGTCAATGGTAATAGGCACTTGCACTTTAAATTTGTAAACAGCACACCAAATCGCGTCATGTGATCAAGGACCAGGGAGGCCCGAAATGCGTCATGGCTAGGTGCGGGGGTTTTGAGCACAAATAAACGAATTTGCACCTTGACTTTGGGTCCGCAGTCGTCTTTTGAAAACGTTTGAGAAGTTTGACTTTCCTGCTATATATATATATATATATATATATATATATATATATATATATATACACACACATATATATATATATATATATATATATATATATATATATATATATATATATATATATATATATATATATATATATATATATTACCTACTGGCGGTCGCCAGTAGGTAGTTATAGTTAGGATTTTTTTCAATGTTAAATCTCAAAATTCTATTTGGAATAACTTTTGCGCCGGTTGACGAATCTGCCTGAAAATTTCCTGAAAATGGCCTCGCGGCGTTCCGGTCCTTCCCTGAAAGTTTGGGGGGGATTTGTCAAGCGGGGGCCGAGATAAAAGGGGGTCCCAAAACGCGTTTTCCCCATGTTAATTTCCATAGGGCGGTCGATTTCACTTTTAGCCCGAACGGCTGAATGGATTTGTACGAAACTTGGCAAAATTGTAGGGACTGTTAGCCCGATGTGCCTTTGCTATGTCTCAAGATATGTGCTCCAGTGGATTTTGAGTAATTTAGGTTCAAAAAAATATATATATCTGTAGCCGCGCTCCGGTACGCGCTCCGGTACGCGCACCGGGCGCGCCACGCGACTTGCGCGCAGAAAGCTGATTGGCTCTCAGTTGTCTGTAAACATTCTAAACAGTCCGGAGCGGCCGCCATCTTTTCTATCGGTAAAATCTAGTCATAAGAGGTGGCAAAAACCAAGGGGGGAATTGACCATAAGGGGGTAGGGTAGACCCCCCCTGACCCCCTAGGTTTGATATGGGGGCCATTAAAGGGCCCCGCGGGGCCTCAAAAAAAATTTTTTTTTTTTGCGTTTTTCGCGGGGGAAGCGCCCGGTACGCGCACCGGGGAGCGCACCGGGGAGCGCTCCAAGGAGGGTACTTTGGAAAAATAATCACTTTAAAAAATTGTATGTTTATTAATTGTTTTTTTTATTTTTTGTAAGTACCTACATGTAGGTACCAATGCAGAGACTTTAATTTAATGTACACCATCTCCTCTGTAGATATCTTGCATGTTGTTATTGTATTTCTTGTGGTATATGGAAGTTATAACATAGTCTGTCTGGAAAGCAGAAACAGATCTTTTAAGCACTCCCTGAGAATTTCTAGGGGATCATGAGTAGTCTATCCTGCTCCCTTATGAAAAAGAGGTGTAAAATATACATAGGAGATACTATAGTGTGAGAAAGGTAGTAACTATGAGTAAACTTACTATGTAACAGAAAAATAGTTGAACAGTATACTATAAGTCTCACTTTATATTTAAAAAATTTTTGGTAATACTTTATGAATTACATATAAAAATGAATATTGTCTCAAACAATTTGAAATTATTAAATATAAATGTATTCCTCTGATTCTTTTTCATAATTTAATAAAATTTCTAACATAATATTGTCCGGAATTTCCTCATAATTATAAGTACATGATTCCATTTGTTCCAAACATTCTATAAACTGTTCATCCAAAGAGTCATCCATGAAATCAACTTCTTTTTTTTTGATCTTCTGGTTTTTCCACCTTTACTTTGATAGAAGTATCATTTGCCTTATTTTCTCCTTCCATTTTCTTTCTGAAAATTGCATACAAATTAACTATATTAGTAGAGTTAGGGTACTGTATACCAGAGAAGCCTAACTCAATCCATAACTATTACAGAGAAGTCTATCTCTATCTCTAAGTATTAAAGAGGGATAGCATATAACTAACAGAATATTTTTTCAGAAATTAACTTAAAGTGTACAATATACTTCAATAATAACAATTTACCTTAGAGAAATCAGTTGAAGTTGTCAGTGATATTTGTTTTCAAATGTACTTCTGGAAGCAGTAGTCAAAATGGCTGTGTTTCCCTCTCTTCTTTTATATATATTCTTGTACTTAACCAATCAAACGTCAGGAAATAATCGTAGAAAATGAAAGATACTTTTTAATTGGTTGTAAATTCTAACATTACAAGTGTGTTTTTGTCATGTAATTTACCTCAGGATATTTAGACAGGCCTGTAGCCTAAATGTCTCAATGGAATTTCACCAAATTTGGGCAAATGGTAGGGACTGCTATGTAGTAGGGCCTATTCTATATTTGATGAAAGTGTCTCCATTGGGTTTTCCGTAATTTACTTTCCCCCCCTTTTTTATTGTGCGCTTACCGGTGCGCGCTCTGGTACGCGCACCGGCAGCGTAACGGGAGCCCTCCATTTTGTGTTTCGGGACAATCGAGACACAAGATGGAGGGCAATCAATGTTCGGTATGGCTAGAAGGGGGCACAGTAGAGACTTCTTGACCCTCTACGTTTTCTGAGGGGGTCTTAGGAGGCTCATAAAGGTGAAAACAAAAAAAAATATGTGATATTTTTCGCGGGGGAAGCGCCCGGTACGCGCACCGGGGAGCGTACCGGGAAGCGTACTTTGGTGAAAAATAGTGAAAAAAGTTTAAAAAAATAAACGTTTTGAATGATCAGAGGTAGGGTAGCTCTGAAAAGAGCTTTTGGGTTCTGTGGTTGATTTAGGTACCTACAAGTAGGTTCCAATGCACATTCTTAAATTCAGGAGGAATACTCTATTCCCTTCATCTGAGAAGTGCACTCCATCTCCTCTGTAGATGTCTTGCATGTTGTAACGCAAGTTATTATTGTATATTGAACCCATTCCATAGTCTCTCATGTAAGAAGAAACAGATTTATTCACATGTTTCCGTGCTTTCTCAAATTGTGGACAAAATTTGGTTGGACCAGTTCCATTTCTGTCTTTGGCATATATTGGAATATACCAAGGCAGTGTGGGGAAAAAGTATCATCAATTGATGAAAGGTGTCCTTTAAAAGCATTTCCAGACCTACCCCAGTCAATGTGCCTAGATCGTTCCCACCACAGTGCACAATTATAAGGTCAGGTTCTGGCAGATGCAAAAAGGTTTTCACCAATGGTATCAATTGGTGACATTTTAATCCTCTGTGGCCAATCCACTTGATTTCCACATTTGATAAATCAAGGTTATGAAAATTTCTGCTAGCTGCATACCTTTGAGCCCAGTGGATGTAGCTATGTCCAATAATCCAGACAGAGTACATGATGTGAGAAGGTTCTGGTCCAGTCAGATGAAGTGTGGGAATGAAATGGCAGTTGGAACAGTAGGAGTTTACAAAAAAATAATTGTGGAGTTTCTCTGCTCTTGAATCACAAGCAATGATTGGTGGATTCAGATAGTTGAAAACTGAAAGTTAGGGTGCATGGTTATGTTGTGTGAAAGAAGCAATTTGAATGGTTTAAAAAAAGTCACCAAAAGCAAAAATACCCTGTATAGGCTGCTGTATTGAGAGGTCAAACATCCTTGCTGAGTTAATTTGCAACATTGTAAAATAAACTTTTGAACCTTAGAGTTCAGTTAGGAGGGAGTTGCTATGGTAACAGATAGAAAGGTCTGAGAGGGGGATGGGTGTTGGTTTGAAAATAGTGAGGGAAGACTTTTGATTGGTTGAATTAAGGCATATGTGTACAAAGATAGAGATTTTCTATGCCAGTCTTGGTTTCAGTGTATTGAGAGCACACCTTTTGCTCTGCTAAAGAAAAATTGGTGTGTGTGTCTGACACTGTTCTCAATCTCCAAAAGCATTTGTAAAGGTAAGTAATGATTTATTTAATTTAGATAGAGACTTATTTGCTCTATGGAGAATATTTGGAAGCAGATAGTTATGTTTTAGAAGAGAAATTGTATGTTAGTATATAAGTCCTGCGCAGTGTTTCTTACATGTTATTCAAAAATCGATTTTGGGTGCAAATGAATGGTATTTTTATTTGGCCTTTTTTTATGATTGCCATGTGCAGCTAGTGCATCACTTTAAACATGGGTAATAAGTGACGCACTGGTGGCGCAAGGCCTTTATAAATCAGGCCCTGACTTTGTTTGATGATATTGAGTGGTTGTACTTAGGTTCTGCGCAGTGTTTCTTACATGTTATTCAAAAATCGATTTTTGGGTGCAATTGATTGGTATTTGCATTTGGCCCTTATTTATGAATGCCATGTGCAGCTGATGCATCACTTTAAACATGAGTAATAAGTGATGCACTGGTGGCGCAAGGCCTTTATAAATCAGGCCCTGACTTTGTTTGATGATATTGAGTGGTTGTACATAGGTTCTGCGCAGTGTTTCTTACATGTTATTCAAAAATCGATTTTTGGGTGCAATTCATTGGTATATGTATTTGGCCCTTATTTATGATTGCCATGTGCAGCTGATGCATGACTTTAAACATGGGTAATAAGTGACGCACTGGTGGCGCAAGGCTTTCATAAATAAGGCCCTGACTTTGTTTGATGATATTGAGTGGTTGTACATAGGTTCTGCGTAGTGTTTCTTACATGTTATTCAAAAATCGATTTTTGGGTGCAATTGATTGGTATTTGCATTTGGCCCTTATTTATGAATGCCATGTGCAGCTGATGCATCACTTTAAACATGGGTAATAAGTGATGCACTGGTGGCGCAAGGCCTTTATAAATGAGACCCTGACTTTGTTTGATGATATTGAGTGGTTGTACATAGGTTCTGCGCAGTGTTTCTTACATGTTATTCAAAAATCGATTTTTGGGTGCAATTGATTGGTATATGTATTTGGCCCTTATTTATGATTGCCATGTGCAGCTGATGCATGACTTTAAACATGGGTAATAAGTGACGCACTGGTGGCGCAAGGCTTTCATAAATAAGGCCCTGACTTTGTTTGATGATATTGAGTGGTTGTACATAGGTTCTGCGCAGTGTTTCTTACATGTTATTCTAAAATCGATTTTTGGGTGAAATTGATTGGTATTTGCATTTGGCCCTTATTTATGAATGCCATTTGCAGCTGATGCATCACTTTAAACATGGGTAATAAGTGATGCACTGGTGGCGCAAGGCCTTTATAAATCAGACTCTGACTTTGTTTGATGATATTGAGTGGTTGTACATAGGTTCTGCGCAGTGTTTCTTACATGTTATTCAAAAATCGATTTTTGGGTGCAATTGATTGGTATTTGCATTTGGCCCTTATTTATACATGCCATGTGCAGCTGATGCATCACTTTAAACATGGGAAATAAGTGATGCACTGGTGGCGCAAGACCTTTATAAATCAGGCCCTGACTTTGTTTGATGATATTGAGTGGTTGTACATAGGTTCTGCGCAGTGTTTCTTACATGTTATTCAAAAATCGATTTTTGGGTGCAATTGATTGGTATTTGCATTTGGCCCTTATTTATGAATGCTATGTGCAGCTGATGCATCACTTTAAACATGGGTAATAAGTGATGCACTGGTGGCGCAAGGCCTTTATAAATGAGATCCTGACTTTGTTTGATGATATTGAGTGGTTGTACATAGGTTCTGCGCAGTGTTTCTTACATGTTATTCAAAAATCGATTTTTGGGTGCAATTGATTGGTATATGCATTTGGCCCTTATTTATGAATGCCATTTGCAGCTGATGCATGACTTTAAACATGGGTAATAAGTGACGCACTGGTGGCGCAAGGCTTTCATAAATAAGGCCCTGACTTTGTTTGATGATATTGAGTGGTTGTACATAGGTTCTGCGCAGCTTTTCTTACATGTTATTCAGAAATCGATTTTTGGGTGAAATTGATTGGTATTTGCATTTGGCCCTTATTTATGAATGCCATGTGCAGCTAGTGCATCACTTTAAACATGGGTAATAAGTGACGCACTGGTGGCGCAAGGCCTTTATAAATCAGGCCCTGACTTTGTTTGATGATATTGAGTGGTTGTACTTAGGTTCTGCGCAGTGTTTCTTACATGTTATTCAAAAATCGATTTTTGGGTGCAATTGATTGGTATTTGCATTTGGCCGTTATTTATGAATGCCATGTGCAGCTGACGCATCACTTTAAACATGGGTAATAAGTGATGCACTGGTGGCGCAAGGCCTTTATAAATCAGACCCTGACTTTGTTTGATGATATTGAGTGGTTGTACTTAGGTTCTGCGCAGTGTTTCTTACATGTTATTCAAAAATCGATTTTTGGGTGCAATTGATTGGTATTTGCATTTGGCCCTTTTTTATGATTGCCTTGTGCAGCTAGTGCATCACTTTAAACATGGGTAATAAGTGATGCACTGGTGGTGCAAGGCCTTTATAAATCAGACCCTGACTTTGTTTGATGATATTGAGTGGTTGTACTTAGGTTCTGCGCAGTGTTTCTTACATGTTATTCACAAATCGATTTTTGGGTGCAATTGATTGGTATTTGCATTTGGCCCTTATTTATGAATGCCATGTGCAGCTGATGCATCACTTTAAATATAGGTAATAAGTGATGCATTGGTGGTGCAAGGCCTTTATAAATCAGGCCCTGACTTTGTTTGATGATATTGAGTGGTTGTACTTAGGTTTTGCGCAGTGTTTCTTACATGTTATTCAAAATCGATTTTTGGGTGCAATTGATTGGTATTTGTATTTGGCCCTTATTTATGAATGCCATGTGCAGCTGATGCATCACTTTAAACATGGGTAATAAGTGACGCACTGGTGGCGCAAGGCCTTTAAAAATAAAGCCATGAGTTGCTATTGTATAAACTTAAATATGTTGCAATTTATTGTAAATATTGTTTGCTTTTTAACATTACTTTGTTGTTTGCTAATAGTGGTCTTTCATGTGTTTTTTTAACAGAACAACAGATTCAAATCAACTTCTGAAAAGGAAGCAAAAATGCCTTCAAAGCAAAGAAATATCAAAAATAACATATGGAAAAGGAGAACATCAACAACAGAGTTTATGGAATCCTCTTCAACAAGTACTTCAAAAAACACCAGAAAAGCTTCTGGTAAGCCAATTAAGTCTTTTCTTCGCAACATATGTCGTAGGAAAAAAAATGAAATTGCTAATGTGAATATACAGAAAAAGTCAACAAATCTAAAAAGGAAAGAGAAGCCCACAAAAAATGTTTCCATTGGACCAGGAGAGAAGAGAATGGATAGCAATAGAAGGGTAAATGTTTTTAGGGACATTCGTAGGCGAATGTTTCGCAATAGGGTAGTTTTAAATTTGCTAAAAAATGATAAGAAAAGTAAACTAAAAGCTGCTTTTTACAAGAAAAAGAAAAGTGTAGAAAAGATTGTTGATCAGGCTTTTGAAGTTAAGAAAAAATTATTTATTTTAATAATCAATAGAATTAGGATACTTAATAAGGCAATGGATGTTTTCAAATCGAACAGTAGATGGAAAAGAATTATTAATCGGAGTAATTTTTGTGAAGTATTTTCTGGTGAATGGATGCATAGTTCAAGTTCTGAGCCTTTTTTCAATGAGGAGAGTTACTTTCAGGAAAATGATTTGGTGCATGCAGTTGACACCAGTGGTCGTGCATATGAGGTGAAAGATAGTTGTGTGATGGAAAAAGAGAAACTTGTATCTAGAGATGCAGAAGAGGTGTTAGCTGATGAAGTTTTAGGGAGACGTACTAAGGGTCCAGTGTACACATGGAAATGCAGTAGTATTTGTAGTGTGCGACAGGAATCAATCGATTTGCTTCGAAATTTCTTACGTACATATAGTAAAAAAAGTCTCAAACAAAAAATGAAGATCCTGCAAGAGTTAGATCCTTGCAGAGTGAGAGAAAGCACAGGTTTGCAAGGGCATTCACTAGCTTGTCTTTCTAGAAAAGTTTGTCGGAGTGTTTTTCATCATTTTAGGATGTTAGCAGTGCATCATAATAACGTAAGGAAATTAGTGAGGAAGTTGTATTATGCAAAAAGTCCTGCACTTAAGCTTAAACAGTTAAATAGTGCTCTTTTGCATGGATCTGAAGTGGATGTGAAGACTATTTGTGAAGAAATTGAGTTTTGTTATTTTGGGAACAAAGAGGACAGTGTAGAAATAGATATAGTAATGGATGGTAATGCAGAAGATAATGGACAAATTTCAAGTATTGAAAAGTTTGATGAGGAAATTATCAAGTTTAAGGTGAAATCAAGTGAGAGGCCTAATTTAACTTGTGTGTGTTGTCGACAGACTCATTATAAAATTCAGACTAGGTTAGTTGATTTATATGCAAAAAGTGAATTGGAAAATAATAGTGAATGGGAGGATTTTGTAAGTTATTTGTTGGTGGAGAATTCTTTTGATTTGAGTTTGGATCAGCGTATTTGCAATTATTGTTTGAAAAAATTAAATGAAAATAGAATGCCTGCAAGAGCAGTTTATAATAATCTTCAGTTGATAGATATTCCTTCTGAATTGATGGATCTAAATACTTATGAATCTATTTTGATTCAATGTGTCCATCCTTTTCAGGCTATTGTACGCATGGAGCCTAAGACAGGGAAATTGCCTCCATCAGATTTACTGAGAGGATTAAAGGGAAGAGTTGTTTATTTGCCTCTAGATGTAAAGAAAAATATTAATACAATTGGTGTAGAAAGAGTAGAAGAAGATCCTTTAGTTATTCTAGTTAATGGGGTTCCAACAAAGAGTAAGAAAATTTGGCAAGATTTAGTGGATGTTAAAAAAGTCAAGAAGGCAACGTTGTATTTAGTCAAAAACAATGAGTACTACAAAAATGTAAGTGTTGGAGTAGAGGAAACAGCTACAGAAGAAGATAGTGATTCTTCAGTTGGTCAAATTGAAAAAGTTGATGTGTCTAGAACTGAAGAAATATATGAACATTATACTGTTCATCCTTTGCATTCCAAAGAAGTAATGGGAAATGCAATTGACTTGTTTCAAATGAAAGCAGCAAAAGGAAGTCCCATTAGTGTATGGGAAGAAAGTTTGGAAGCTCGTTGTTTTCCACAATTATTTCCAACAGGTTGTGGTGGACGATATGATGATCGACCAGTTCAAATTCCTGCAGCTGAATACCGGACTCTAAGATTATATGCAGAAGATCCAAGGTTTCGTCAATGCATTCCATATTTATTTCATCTACTGTTTGAAAGTGATTTGTCTGGGCTTTCTTATGCAGTTAATCATATATTAAAAAGTGGACCTCATTTGCAGAATGTTTGTGCAAGGGACTTTATGGAGAAAGTTAATCTGCAAGACAGTATTTTGGAATCTCAGCTAATCAATCTCATGGCATGTCAACGTGGAACCAACGAGTATTGGTTTCGTCGTCATGGAGAATTGAAATGTATTCTAAGAAACTTAGGAACTCCTACATGGTTCCTCACTCTTAGCTGTGCTGAGTATGCATGGGACGATTTACTTCAATTTCTACGAGAGGCAAATGAAAACATACCAAATATAGAATTGAAAACACCAGGAGAACTGTGTTCTTTAGATCCAGTGAATGTTTGCAGATATTTTAATCATAGATTTGAAGCTATGATGTCTTTTATTACCAACAAAAAAAATCCTCCCCTTGGAGAGGTTTTGGATTTCTTTTGGAGGAAGGAATATCAAGCGAGAGGTGCTCCTCATATACATATGTTGTTGTGGATTAAAGATGCACCCAAATTTGGATCAGATTCAGATGAAACAGTGATGAGTTTCATTGAAGAGTATTCAACATGTGCTGTTCCAAAATCTACTGAAGAAAACAATTTAAGGCAACAAGTTTTACGTTTTCAATCTCATCGTTGTGGAAAGTACTGTCGTCGAAAATTTAAAAACAAGGAAAAGTACTACACGAAATGTCGTTTTGCATTTCCTCGACCAGTGATTTCTAAGGGAAGAGTAAATAATTTGATGTCATCTCTACGACATACTGTGACAAGAAAATCTCCCAAAAACACATATAATTTGAAAAGAAATGAAGAATCTAAGTACATCAACGATTACAACCCAGTGATTTTGTCCATGTGGAATGCTAACATGGATATTCAGTTCGTTGCTGACAACTCTATTGCTGTGGCTCGATATGTGACATCTTACATCACCAAAAAAGAAAAGACAGAACTGAAGGAAATGTGGGAGGACATTTCACATGAAAAGAGTCTAAGCAAGAAATTATACAGTTTCAGTCTGAAGATGTTGTCGCATCGAGAAATTGGAGCATATGAATGTTCTGATCGGTTATCATCAGCAAGTCTCTATGCCAAATCAAGAACAATCATTTGGGTGAGTCTTGGTCTTGCTGCAACACGAAACCGTGTTTTGAAATCTGTACAAGAAATTGAATATTTGGCGGAAAAAGAACCAAACAGTACAGATATTTTGAAGACAAATATGTTGGATACATACTATCCAAATAGAAGTACTCACCTTGAGAACACATGTTTGTATGAAGTTCTTCAAAACTACAGTTATAAGAGGAACATCACAGAAGATATCAATAATGGAAAATATGCACTCATTGGCTATGAAGGATGTCTAGTGAAGCAGAAAAAAGGCCATTTGATTAATCATCGAAAATTGAGTTGTGAAGTTCCAGACAAAAGAGAATTTTACTATTTAGCTCTTTTGCAACTCTTTAAGCCATGGCGTACAGAAGAGGAACTACTTGGAGATTTTCTCTGTTATGAAGACTCTTTTAATGCAACTAAGGATACCATAGAATGTCCTATTTTTCTAAATTATCTGCAAATGTTGAATGAAGAAATGGAGCAAGAAACCACAATTGCTGAAGAGATAGCTAGAAACAGTTCTCAAGATAGTCAGAGTTCTACTTCATTGAGCCAGGATCCACTAGGAGGACCAATTATCCAAAATGAAGCTGCCACTGCCATGGATGAGGTGGAAAGAGCTATGGAACAAGCTAAAGAGGATGGAGTTAACTTAGAAGATTTGGTAAAGCAACTAAACATTGAGCAGAAAAAGATATATGATGAAGTCACAGAGCAGATTGAACATGGATTCAGACATGAGAAAAAAGAGTGCTCATGTATATTATTTGACCCTGTCCGACTGTATGTAAGTGGAGAAGCGGGGACAGGAAAAAGTTTTCTAATTAAAGCCGTTGCAAGTTATCTGCAGAAAAGGACTGATTCACCACTGTCTTGTGTTGTAACTGCTCCAACTGGTCTGGCAGCACATAACATTAAAGGGATTACTCTACATCGTTTATTGATGCTGCCAGTTGAACATGATAATAAATTGCATTACAACAAGCTATCTGGAGATGCGTGTTCTGAAGTTTCAAGAGTCTTGAAGAAAATGAAACTTCTTATCATAGATGAAGTAAGCATGGTCTCAAATCTAATGCTTGCTTTTGTGCATTTGAGAATGCAAGAAATTCTTAAAACAGACTATGATGTGTTATTTGGAGGAAAACACATTATTGTTTTTGGAGATCTATTGCAGTTGACTCCAGTAAAAGGACAACCAGTGTTTAAAATGCTCACGCATGAAGATACCAGGAAGTCCCTTGGAAGCATTGGAAATGTTAATATATGGCTAAATTTTAAATATGCTGAACTGCTTCAAAATATGCGACAGGCCAAGGATGAAGATTATAAAAATATTCTACAAGATGTAAGAATTGGAAAAATGACTGAGAAAGGGAAAAAAGCTTTGCATAGTCGATTAATTTCAAATTTGTATCCAAATGAAAACATTCTTCCAGAGAATATTTTTAAAAAAATGACTGAGAAGAAATCTGGGATATGTTTGATGCCAACTCTGCAAGAATGTTCCATCTTCAACCAAAAAATGTTAGACTTAGAAAATGAAGAGATTGTGAAACTGGAAGCAATAGATAAAATAGAGCATATGGGTGCAACAATTGTTTTGTCAGAAAATTTGAAAACTAAATTGCATTCATTGGAGAAAAGTATTTCAAAAACAGCTGGTTTTGAAAAGACTCTGAATGTGTGTTTAAATTGTCGTATCATTTTGAGAAGGAATTTAAATGTTGAAAGCGGTCTGGTAAATGGAGCAATGGGTTATGTTGTTGATTTTGTGAATTACAGAAATAGAGATGGAATTGAATTTTTAAAAATAAAATTTGATGGCATTGAACAAGTACAACAAATAAGTCGTTGTTCTGCTAGATTTTTACTTGTAAAAGACTTATATGTTCGCCGAAAACAGTTTCCTGTTTGTTTGGCGTATGCGGTGACAATTCATAAATCTCAAGGTTTAAGTGTAGATAGTGCTTTGGTGAACATTGGAAGATCTGTGTTTAAAGAGGGTATGGCATATGTGGCATTATCTCGAGTCAGAACTTTATCAGGATTGTACTTGATTGCGTGTGATGAGACAAAGATTTCTGCAGATCTAGATTGTGTTAAAGAATACAATAGGTTAAGAAGAGAGTATGCTCCACATTTGCCTCAATATCCTCTCTTTGAAAAACGTGTGGTAGGCCGAAAAAGAAGAAATGAGGATAATTGTAGTGAGGTAGTTGCAAAAAGACAAAAAGTAGAGAAAACTGTAATTGAAAACAGGAAGAAAAAGAATTGTGGAGAAAATGTTGTTGGATTTCAGTTTGAAAATAGTTCTGGTGTCAACTGCTATGCTAATGTAGTGGTTAATGTTGTTTTTTTTCTTAAAAGTTTACAAGAACAGATTGTTGAAAATCGGGATCAAAGATTGTGTGGTTTATTGAATTCTGTGTTTCAGAAATGTAGCAGTGTTACAGCACAAATAGAAAGTGTAACAGAAATTCGAAATATTTTAGATTTGTGTTCTGGTCAAGATAAATTTTCACAGAACATTCAGCAGGATTGTCAGGAATTTTTAATGTATATGTTTGGTGTTTTGGAAGATGAAGGTGTAGATGTAGATAATCTTTTCAGTCTTTCTTATCAATGGCAGCATGACTGCCACAATTGTAGTTTATCAAGTACTACTAGAATAGACACTGAAAGATTTATATATTTGACTTTACCAGACTGTAAATCAGTGTCTTTTAAAAATCTAGTTAAAGCAGCAGATCATAATATGGTGTGTACCCAATGTAACTGTACAATGCTGTCCACATTATTTATACAAAGGTATGGGCAGTATATCATTTTAGTTTTCCAACGATGTAGACCTGATGGAACTAAATTGACAACTTCTATCAAAAATTTTGTGGCTTCTCAGTTATCAATTTCTGGAAGGACCTTTACAACTGAAGCTATTATTTATCATGATGGATCTTCGACCACCTCAGGACATTATACATGCTACTTAAAATCTGAAAATGGATGGAGTTACTGCAATGATTCTCATTTAACTTATAAACAACGTTTGCCTTATGACTCTACAAATTCTTATCTAGTGTTTTTAAAACCAAAGTTTTAGTAAAGGGAATTGGCCTTTGAAGACGGGAATAGTTAATAAAAGTTAGTTAGTTAGTTAGTTAATCTAATATTTTAAATTATTTATCTCATGTAGATACTTTAAGTGGATCTCAAAGTAAAAAATACTGATATATCAGACACAAATTGGCCGTGAGGATTGTGTAAGGTATGATGTTTTTAGATCTTTTTTCATAGGAAGTCGATGAAATGGAACTTATAAGGAACAGCAGACTTTTTTTCCACCAAAAGGACCTTCACTATCTTCTATTTGGCCTCATGGAAAAGTAAGTGAATCAAAGATTAGTGTACATATATGAGATGTATGTTTGAATGGTTTTTTTTAAACACAATCTTTTAGATTGTGTTTTTTTTTTTCCGCTGTTATATGATGAAGACTTTGAACTCACTAATTTAAGTGGAATTCAATATATTCTGAGAACAGCAAAAATAAATAATGTAACATATTGTAGAAGTTATTGTGTAGTTTGCATTGTGTAATTTATATTGTGTTCACATTGTTATACACTCATTTTCTTTTTCACCCTTATTTACCTCTCTTTACTAATTTACACTCTTTTTTCATCGCTGTTTCTTTACTGCACTTCATTCACAACTTCTTAATCTGATAGGAACTATCTGCATTTCCTCTGTTCCTTCCACCACTTTTTATCTTTTTCATATTCTCTTAGTACCACTGCTTTAGTTTCCTAACCCTCTTTCTCTTTCTCCATTTTTTTTTCTTTCACACTCATTGTACTGTAGTTCAGTTAGTTCTTCCTTTTGTCTTTCTGTGTACTTACTCTCTCACTCCTGTTTTATCCATCGTTCTATAATAACTTCATTTCTTTCATCCCTTCACTCTGTGACTTCACTTCACTCACTCTCAATCATCTTCTATTCCTCTATTTTATTTATAGTTTATCAATCTGACTTCTCTCCTTTTCAATCATTTTTCTTTTACTTTCTTATCTTTACTCATTTTGTTTTGATATTTTACATTCTTTTAGTATCTTTTTTACCTTTAGGAATTTGTTCTCTAACTATTTCTTTTTCCTTTTTTTTTTCTTTCTACATTACTTTCTTTCTGTTTTTGTATCCTTCACTATTGCTTCATTTCTAAGTAAACTTTTGTAGATTTTTAAACCTCATGAACTGTTTCTTCTATTTTATTATACATTTTTATGTAATTATAACATGTTTTTTCCTTTATCTTTCACAGATACAAATTTGCATAGATTATATGGTAAGTGTGTTTGTAAAATGTTTTTTGTTATCACCTTTTGTTTTATTTTCACTATTTTTCTGTCACCCTACCGCACACCTATTTCCTTACTTTGCTTCCCTCACTTATTCTTTTCTTCCATGTTTACTTCCTACCACATTCAATTTCTTTCAGTACTTCTGCCTATGCACACTCCTTCACTTACCTTTTTTACTGGTTCACTTAGTCCCTTTGTGACAGTCCTTCTTTTACTCTCTCTCTTCTTTCTCTCTAGTACTCCCCATGTGTTACCCTTATTCACTTACATGTACCCTCTTTCACCCCTCTTTACTTATATTCACTGATATTTACTTTCCCTCAATCACTGCTATTCTTTTCCTCTGATTCCGTCACTACCTGACATTCCCATACTTAACTGTCCTTCTTTTTACTTTCAACATCCATTTACATTCTCCCTTAACCTCTGCTTTAGTCTTCTTCCTATTTCTTCTTTCTTTTGCTCCCTTATTCATTTTTCTTTTCTCAGTTACTTCCTTTTACACTTTTTATCTGTCTTACTATCTATTACACAGTCCCTCCTTCATTATTTTTTTTTTCTTTTTTTTTTGTTAGTGCGCTGACGGTACGCGCACCGGTGCGCGCACCGGAGGCGCACCAAAGTGAAATATAAAAAAAAAATATTTTAAATTAAAAATATTATCTCAATATACATTATAGTGTTCATTTTTACAAAAACATACTTTAGCAATTCACTAAAAAACACATAGGTATGAGTCTGTATAAAAAGTTAGGAATTAGCATTAAAAAAACCTATGAAATTCACTGAAAAAACCATAGGTTTCACACCAGTTATAGTTAGGAATTAGCATTTAAAAAACCTATGAAATTCACTGAAAAAACCATAGGTTTCACACCGGTTATAGTTAGGAATTAGCATTTAAAAAACCTATTAAATTCACTGAAAAAACCATAGGTTTCACACCAGTTATAGTTAGCTGGAAATTTTACTGATATAAAACCATTGAAATTCCCACGTTATAGTTAGTCGGACTCACTATAACTTGCGCGTGCAATGCACTGCTGATGACATCACATATTACATCACTCATGACATGGTCAGTGACATCACTCATGACATCACTGATGACACCATCCTTGTGACACAGTGACAGACCTCCTCTCAGTGTAAAGTAACCCTTCAGACACATATTCAAAAATAGAAACTGAAATTTTTAAAAAATGGAGATACCTATATCAGTTACAACAAGCAATTCTGTAATTCCACTATCTATATACACATCCACTCATTCACCAACAGTACTATATAGTCACTCATACATATACTCACTCATCATATGAAGAGATACACCTATACATCCTGTTACACACCGACATTCATCCAAAAGTTACTCACACACATATTCACACGTGCAAATAAACTATTGAACAACCATTTATTTGAATATAGAGTTATACACACACTTCCACCTTACTTCTATTGAAAATTACACATATTTATTCTCTTAAACAATCACTTATAGAAACACGTACTTATTTAAACAGGAAATCTTACAATCTCTTACTCTCACATATACTGACTTATATACATCAATATTCATATATACTAGATTAAAACATATGTAGTTACTGATAAAGACACTAGTGAGACAGTCATTCACTCACTAACAAACACATATAGACACTCATCCACCCATACAGTCCTGTACATATGCTGTCTTCAAAACACATACAAACAAAGAGTCAGTCACTCATGCATCTATGTGCTAAGTAATACCTCCACCAAACCATATAGACACTCATACTGATACTAATAAAAATATCAAATAACCCATATACATACGCATGTAGCTACTTATCAGCACATGTAGCCACTTATACACAAAGTGAAACACTAATATATGTATTTAAATATTTAAACATAACTCACTAATATTTATTTTTCAGAAAGACACATATTCACTGGATGGTGTCATCAGTGATGTCATGAGTGATGTCACTGACCATGTCATGAGTGATGTAATATGTGATGTCATCAGCAGTGCATTGCACGCGCAAGTTATAGTGAGTCCGACTAACTATAACGTGGGAATTTCAATGGTTTTATATCAGTAAAATTTCCAGCTAACTATAACTGGTGTGAAACCTATGGTTTTTTCAGTGAATTTAATAGGTTTTTTAAATGCTAATTCCTAACTATAACCGGTGTGAAACCTATGGTGTTTTCAGTGAATATATATATATATATATCACAACCAGTTTGCGATTCTCTATGACTCAAATGGCGGCGGGGTCAAAAGAGGGCACAAACCTCTTAAAATCCACATATCCTTTGTCAGTAAACAAAAGGCAGTAGAGCCCAATTCCATGAAGCGTATACATTTTCAATCACACATGTGGCAAACAAACGTCCGACACATTTCGGTGCAGCCGCACCTTAATCATGGGTCACTGACTATTTGTGACAATCATTTACATACAGTGCACATAAAAAATAGAAATAGGACTACATATTCCAATGCTCAGTTACAGGGAGGAAAAATGGCATCTATTTTGAAGTGGTAACCTTGTATACAGGAATAACTACGAGCCACAATAAGCACTTGAAATGCAAGTTTTTCAAAGTAAATTACACATGATTTCAACTGTTACAAAGTGTGTATAAAATGACATGTCTACCGGCAAGTTTAACTGATCACTTTATCAGCCAAAGAAAAGTAATTAACAATTCCGCCTAAGTGGACCAATGACGAACGGCTTAATAATGGTCTTACCCTGATTACATATCTCTTTCCGATCATGTCCAATGTTTACCAGATAACACATCCCGCCCCAGTGGGCTAGAACAAATCACAAAAATTCTTACTCAAAACAATATTTCAGTATCAATCTAAGCTAATTAGATATTGTAGCTCTTTTGTATTCCTCCAAATTGCATGCTGATATATTCGTCACCTGCAGAAATAAAAATTGGTGCAATCAATAAAAGGTAATATAATCAATAAAACAAGCAAGTATGGCATATGATAACCCTAAACAGAATATTCCTTGGAAGTGGATAAAACTTCTCTAGATATATAACTGTTAACGTAGATGGGTGGACAGTTCTTCATCTTTATTCAGTCCCATCGGATGTACTGTGCCAAGCTTAATAATCATTTTAGACTCCAAGATGAAGCTGCACAGTTTGTTGAAACATTGAATGATAACCAATGTATTTAGAAATTTACAAGTACTGTACACAGAAAAAATTGAATTTCTTGATGTGGAAGTAAAAGTACATGACAATAAACTGGAAAGCAAACTGTTTCAGGAAGAAACTGCTGGGAACAGTCTGCTGCATGTGAATAGTTGTCATCCAAAGAACTTGATAAACAGCATACTGTATGGTGAGCTTCTCAGAGCCAGAATACATTGTAGCTCTGAACAAGCATTTCAGGAATAAATGTTAAATATGAGGACCAGATTTATTGAGAGAGGTTACCCTAATAAAGTTATAAAACAGGCATGTGAAAAAGTGATGACAATAAAAAGAACTGATATATTACAAGTAAAAAATAAGGAAATGACTAAAGAAGAACCTATTCTATTTATAACTGCCTATAGTAACCAGTCATTGGACGCTAGGAAATGCCTTAAGAAATACTGGCATGTTCTAAACACAGATGAGACTTTGAAAAAATACGTAGGTGCGCACCCTAGAATCACATTCAGCAAATGTACTGTCTAAAATGATATACTGTGTAGCAGTACTTTGCAAACAGAAAATAATTCTAATCCTCTACAAGGAATCTTTGTATGTGGCTCATGCAAAGCTTGTCAAAAGAGTGTGAACTGCAAAAAAATCGAATTATCCCGAGAACAAAAACCTTTTATCATTACAAAACATCTTACATGCAGATCAGACTTCTGTGTGTATGTATTAAGTTGTCCCTGCTCACTGATATATATTGGTAGCACTATCTACCAGATTAAAAGGCCAATTTTGGAACACATGAGGCCTAACACCAATGAGGATAACAAACATCCTGTTGCCAGGCATTTTAAGGAGTTTCATAAAAATAACAGTGGCCTTCTGCGATTTTGTGCTCTAGATAGAATACCATTCTTAGAAAGAGGAGGCAACAGAGTAATAATAATAATAATAATAATAATAACGTAATTTTATAGAGCGCGCAGCTGCCCCAGCAGAGGGGCGTCCCGGCTCTAGAAGCAAAAAGCAGAACAAAGGCAGCGGCACAGTCTAGGCAGGAAACAGGAGGGTTTTGAAGGCCTTACGGAAGGGGAGCAGACCATCCAAATGGCGAACATAGGCAGGGAGGGAACTTAGACGGTTGGAGTCTAAAATTATTATTAAGTTTGGTACAGTACATCCAATGGGACTGAATAAAGATGAACAAATGTCCGTCAATCTAGGTTAACAGTTATATATCTAGAGAAGTTTGCACAATGGTGAAGGAAGGGTGCAGGCCTGAGGGGACATGTCTGCAAACACGCCCTTTGGCGCGTTTTAAGTTGGGGATTTTAATTCCTCTTCAATCCTGAGGTCCCCTGGGGGCCAACTAGCCCAACAGGTACCTCCAGTATGTGCCAGGGAGCTGCGTTGCAGAGAGGTGTTCAGAGGCCACACCTGTTTTTACAACACTCTGCAACTCAGCTTTTTTTCAATTTGAGGAGGGGGCTGCGTGCCCCCCCTCCCGGGCCACTAATAGCCCTGGGGACCCCATCCCCTGCGGCTGGCCCTCTCCGTTGGGGGCCATGAGGGGTCCCCAATCCCATTACGGTCCCAGCCGGCTCCCTGCGTCCTGCAGGAGCCAGCATTGCTTTTCCACATGGGGAGCAGCTAACATGCTGCTCCCCCTGTGGAAAAGCAATCTGCTTTGCTATTCGGAAGAGAGAGCAGTTTCCTGCTCTCTCTTCCAAATAGCAAAGCAGGTTGCAATGACAGGGTGGGAGCCGCAATGACAGGGTGGGCACCCTGGGACAGCTAGGGCCTTTGAGGGCTCCAGGAGGGGGTCGCATGGCCCCCTCTCACCTTTTTGAAAGTCCCGGGGGTAGGGATCCCCGGGCTTAGGGGGTACGTCATGGATCCCCCAATTTACACATTAAGAGCCCCGGGGAGGTAGCGGTCCCCAGGGAGTGTGGGGGGGCTTGCACCCCCCCACACATCATATTTTATTTTTTTAAAAGCTCCTGGGGTGACGGTCCCTGGGCTGTGGGGGGCTGTGAGTCCCCCGCCAGTCTTTTGCCCAGGGAGGTGGCGGTCCCCAGTACAGGGGGACACCTCTGTGCCCCCCTTTACATAAGTATTTGCCGATTTAAAAAACAATTATAATTTTGGGGCCTTAGGGGTCCTCCTTAAGGGACCCCATGAACAGGCCTAGGGGGTCAGGGTGTTTCTACCCTACCCCCTTTTTGCGTTTTACATTTAGGTTTTTGTGCCTTGGTTTTCCCGAGGCACAAGATGGCTGCTAACACTTCCTGGTTTGGAGTGTTGACAGCCAATTAGCATACAGCTCGTGCTCGGCAGGGTGCGCGGATCCTGCGCGGCCATAGATATATATGCACTTTTTATTGTCATTTTCTCAGGAACTACAGAACGGATTTACACCATTTAAGCAAAAGGCACGAGTCTGAACCAAGGACTACCTCTTTGCCAAATTTGGTGCAATTCCGTTCAGTAGCCGAGATAAACGGTACCTATGGAAAATTGCATGGGGAAAATATGTTTTGGGACCCCCCTTTTTTCTTGGCCCCAGCTTCACGAATCACCCGGAGACTTTCAGGATAGGAGCGGACCGGAGCACCCCACCAGTTTTGAAAGCTTCGCGAAGATTCGTCAACCGGCGCCAAAGTTATTCCAAATAGAATGTTGCGGATTTCCTAAGGATAATAGATCCTAACTATAACTACCTACTGGCGACCGCCAGTAGGTAATATATATTTATATATATAAATATATATGTATTCCAGAGGGCCAGATCCACGCCAGATTTTTAAGATAAATACAAATCATAACACCAAACTATCCCTGTCCACTGTTTGTATAGTACACTTCTATTTGTCCTACCAAAGGATATTGTGACAATATGTGGCTTTGTGTTTAGAACAATGCTCAGAGTCTGTGGTTAGTCTGAAAGGAGAAGTTAATCTCCACTTGCATAACTAATGCAAGGGTACTGGCAGGTGTTATGTTATTAATAGCACAATTATTTTAGATTGTATGAATTGTTTAAGTTTAAGTTTAAGTTTAGGAATTTGTATAGCGCACTACTCACCCAGAGGGTCTCAAGGCGCTTGGGGGAGGGGGGTGCCTTATTTATCGAATAGCCAGGTTTTAAGTTCCTTCCTGAAGGAGATGTGGTTCTGGGTAAGGCGGAGGTGAGTGGGGAGAGAATTCCAGGTCTTGGCCGCCAGGTAGGAGAAGTATCTTCCTCCTATGGTGGATCTTTGGATGCGTGGGACTGCAGCGAGGGCTTGATTGGAGGATCTTAGTGGGCGGGTCGGTGTGTAGAAGGACATTCGTGTGTTGAGGCATTCGGGTCCTAGTTTGTAAAGGGCCTTGTGTGCGTGGGTGAGGAGACGGAACGTTATTCTCTTGTTGATGGGAAGCCAGTGGAGGTCTTTCAGATGACCGGTAATGTGAGCTTGGCGCGGGATGTCCAATATGAGTCTGGCTGATGCGTTTTGGATGCGTTGGAGTTTTTTCTATAATTTGGAAGTGGTTCCGGCGTAGAGGGTGTTTCCATAGTCCAGTCGGCTAGTGACCAGTGCGTGGGTGACAGTCTTTCTTGTTTCGGTAGGGATCCAAAGAAAGATTTTTTTGAACATACGAAGTACGTTAAAGCAAAAGGATGAGACGGCGTTGACTTGTCTGGTCATCGAGAGGGAGGAGTCCAGGATGAAGCCTACGTTACGTGCGTGGTCTGTGGGTATGGGTGCCGTGCCCAGGACCGATGGCCACCATGAGTCGTCCCAGGCAGATGGGGATGATCCTAGGATGAGGGCTTCCGTTTTGTCTGAGTTAAGTTTTAGGCGGCTGTGTTTCATCCATTCGGCTACTTCTTTCATGCCTTCATGAAGATTGGTTTTGGCGGTGTTAGGGTCTTTGGAAAGGGAAAGGATCAGCTGGGTGTCGTCAGCGTAGGAGATGATGTTGAGGTTGTGTTGTCGCGCGATGGATGCGAGGGGGCTCATGTAGACGTTGAAGAGGGTCCGCAGATGACTTCGGTGGCTTCTGATTTGAATGGGGGGAGTCGGACTCTCTGGGTTCTACCGGCGAGGAACGAGATGATCCAGTCTAAAGCTTTTCCTTGTATACCGATGTTGCTGAGGCGTTGTATGAGGGTGCTATGACTGACCGTGTCGATGGCGGCGGAGAGGTCGAGTAGTATCACATTGTGCAAATAAATGGTGAACTTTTGTGCTCCGTGCCATTAAGGTAATACCAAAGATAAATTTACAAGTGCAGCGATGTGGTAGGTCTTTTGAGGAAACTATCATCAAGTGGAAGGACAGTAGAAACATGAGACTGATATGTTCCCACCGTCAATGCACAGTCAGTGGTGGGTTGGGACTGCATTCTGGTATGCGCTGTGATCATTCTCTCTAATAGTCCCTGGCGCTCTGCCACTAAACCACAGGCCAATTGTGCAAAATTGAGAAACTCCCTCAACAGAGAGACAATGAGATAGTCAATGGAATGGTATCTTCTGGCTGTATTTCAACCCTGTGCCTAGTGTCCTTGGGAGAGAGCTACTTAGTTGGTTCTGCGCCTGTTTCCATTCTCAGAACTCCTGGCACTACTTCAAACTCCAGAGCTCTAGTAACTTCATTACATGACCAATCATGCTCCTCCATTATTGTTCTTACGTCCTCCATATCGAAATCTGGAAACTATTCACTCAACCATTGTAAATTTACTTCTTTACTTGTCTCATCTATAACCCTCTCAAATTGTTGTACCAGGTTATCAGGAGCATTAGAGGTGTGAGGAGCTATCTATACAACCTGTTGTGGTGGCCTCCCACTTTCGGTCCCTTGAAGGTGTGGGCGGAAGGGGACAGGTGTCACACCAATTGCCTGGCAGGTTACAGTTGAAGCAAGTGCTCCCTGCATGGACCTGCCATGCTGTTTGTTTGCCTCCAATTTCACCTTTGTCCATGTCTCTTCCTTTTGCACCCTGCTGGCCTTTAGTTTGGTAATTGTGGGACCCTGTCTTCTTTGTTTTCTTCCTATACTGGTCAAATTCTATGGCCTTATTTTCCTGTGAGCACTCCTGCCATCTTGTGAGCAGATTTGTGCCATGTGCGCCTAGTCCTTGAAGTACATCTGTGGTCTCCTGTAGAAGAAATGGTACTGCATAGTTTTTATGACCCTGGGTGGGTGATGCCCCCTCCATTATTAAAGATAAAATAGTTGTCCCTGCAGCATCAAAGACAACTTCGCTCATACTGGACGAAGGATACGGTAGGATGTCTCAAGGACTTATTCTCAGAACTCATATCCATGCAGGATGAGAGGAAACCACATTCGCAGGTACATCATGTGTGTTCCGCTCAGCGTAGTGTCCTTAGTTTAGAAAGTAAAAAAACGTACAAATCAAACCAATCTCCGCAGACAAGGTCTTCTTATACTTATTCGCCATAAAGCATACGTGCTTGACACAAGTGGGAAAATGTCTTTAGATACAAAGGTTGCTGCAGGTGCCAGTCTCCCAGCATCCTTGCCACAGGAATAAATGAGACAGAAAAGGTGAAATAGGTGTGATGCACAAACTCCCTTGCATTCTGACGTGAGGCAGGGGTGGCTAGGTTTTAGAGAAAACTCAGATATTCCCCATTGGTAAAAGCTGCCAGTAGCACGTGCAGATAGTGGACAGGCCCCCAAGCTACAACCAGAGACCCCCCAGGTGCCAAGCATCCCATACCAAGTGAAGGGGCCCGGAGCCAGACATTAGGTTGATGGAGAAGATAGGCAAAGTAACGAAAACAGGAAAGAACAGAATGAACGGTTACCTTGAAGAAAAAATACAACAGCTGCCCATGAAACAAAGTCAAAATATAGAAGCAGATAGTACGAGGACAAGAGTAGGAAAACTGCTGGGTGGATGGTGCGGAGAGGGAGCACTGATACTCACTGTTTGCATTGGAGAAATGAAGAGATGTGACTGACAGCAGATATCTCACACCACACTGGTAGGGAAGGCAGAGTTGTTACGTCAGTTCTCAGGGCGCTGTCCATCCACTGGTCTATCGCGAAGAGAGGGAAGTCAACCACAGTAACTGCTCTAGCTGAACATCACACCTAGGAGCACATTCTCCACCAAAATGTAGAAGCTGAATAAATGAGACACAAGCAATTTGTTATATTCCATTAATAGCTGTAATACGTGATCACCGGGGTCCAAGTTAAAAGAGAAGGATGCTCCATTTTGCAGAACCTTTACAAGGACATTTATACCCAAAAAACATAAAAAGGCGTGTTAAACGTGTCCAATATACAATCATGTTACAGTAAAAGGTATTTTCTTCACTATTATGGACAGATAAATGGAGTGTTGCTGATTGGAAGATGCAGTAATTACACAAGCATGAAGCGTCCAGCCAATCACAATGAAATAACACCTCATGGTAAAGGCGTGATGCAGAAGGCGACAGGTAAGGGTGTCTACATATCCTGGTGGCCAGGAACATTAACTGTGTCCCGACAGGGGTTTACACAATACCCGTGTAATCAATTTTCAGTGTTTACTCTTTGCTGTGTATGGACATGGATGGACACATTCCTTGCTCGGAAAGTATGACAGCAACTTGTTATGGGAATTCTACATCTGATATTTCATTGTGTAAGCTGAAAGGAAATAAGCTCAACCTATGGGTATATTACTTTTTCCAGAGGCCAGGCGTTATCTTCATTGAGTATCACAGGACAAGTCTATAAGAACAGAATGGACTCCACACAAAGCAAACAGCATTCAACAAGTGCACTTTCTGTCGTGGTGGAAGCAATTTCGGTATAAGAATGCAGCCAGGCCCACGGTCAGCTCTAAAGTCAGAAGAAGGCTGAGGCTGGGCTGATGAGGCTGTACCACTGTGGCACTAGTTACTTGAAGGCCCAATACACCATTTCTAAATGAGGCCCTATTACTTTAACCTGACTGCTAATCCATAGCTTTTAACAATGTTGACTTTGATCTTTAATCTTAAAAGTACTAGCAAATCTCTCAACGATTAGAAATATCAAGAACGTAAAGGATAAGGAATTGCTCACCTGTTATAAGCCACATACAGCCAATAGGAAAACTTGAGTGTTTACTGTTTCCTTACCGTCCTTTGTCAAACAAACCACTTGTCCCAACCACTTTACTTTCTGATGTTGAAGTGCAAAACAACAATTGGCAAAGCAAATAGGTCTGGACAGTAAAACCTATTGGCATTGCAAATGCTCTATTGCGTTAGATAGCATCTGCAGTCCCCATCTTGGAAAGAGATTCATTAAAATATTACAAATGTGCAACAAGATGGTCACTCTGAGACAATCACAGCACTCCCCTTTCTAGGATATTCTTAGTGCGCACATCCTAAAGGCTGTTTATGAATTCATC